>NC_050583.1:41141463-41441463 GCF_013368585.1 Megalops cyprinoides
ACGGAGCCTACTGTTGCTCTGCGGGGCCTCAGCATCTCTTTTCTCACGTCCTGCTGATACGAGCTTGTGTGTGTGTGTGAGTGTCCTTATGTGTCTGAGCATCCATATATTGTGTCCCTATTTGTACATATGAGTATGTTTGCACACCATTGCATGTATGTGTGCTGGTCTGTGCGCATGCTCGCACACGTTTGTGAGAGTGTGTGTGTGTGTGAGAAAGGTATTGTGTGCATGTGTGTGCATTGTGCGGGAGAGTGTGCGGATGTCTGGGAGTCGGAGAGAGTATATAAATGTATATGTTCATGAAAGAGAGATGTGTGTTTGTATGTTTGTGTGTGTATGTGTATGTTTGCATGTGTGCATACATGTGTGTCTGTATTCGAGACTCTGTGTGTGTGTGTGCGTGAGAAAGTGTGTGTGTTTGTGTGAGAGCATCAGCTTCAGTAGCAGCTTCTCTCTCTCCTTTCCGCCCAGGCCCCTATCTATCATTAAAGGGACACTGCTGCTCCTCATCATTGAGACATGCCTTTACTAAATGAAGTCGGACTGATGTGTTATTTTAATCAACTCTGCCTGCCGGCATTAATTATGTACAAGGTTAGTGGATTGGGAGCAGGCAGAGGGGGGACTGATTAAGGGCTTTACAGGAGAGAAGAGGGGCAGGAAGCCAGGGAGCTCCAAACTCCTGTTGCAACAGGAAGTCAGAGTAGTCAGGGGTCCCGGGGGGGCTAACTGATGGGGAACCTACCCTTCGTGAACTCAAGGGACCCCCCAATCCAATATAGTGCCTCTGTGGCTCACACAGTAATCAGAAGACTGAGCAGCTTTGGGAGTGTTAAGTGATGCTGGGGGGGAGGGGAGCCCCTCTGCGGGGCAACACAGAAAGCTTGTTTGGGGCATTAAATCTTAATGGGCAAGAGCAGGAGGGGGAAATTGCTACACCCAGCCCTAATTCACATGAGGATATGCAGAGATACCAGGGAAACCCTGCTTGTTAAGTCAGATGGGTTAAAGCATCACGTGTTAATCACTTACCTCCGACCCCCCCCCCCCCACTTCTCCCGCTTCTTCCTCCGAAAGAGCACGCTCCAGCTCTGTCATCCTTAATTCAATATTTCAACAGACTGAGGATGGGAGTTGGCGAGCTGCGGCTCCCCCGGGGCTTTCGCTGTATAAATAATTTCCGCCAGCGCAGCCTAAGTGCATTCCAAATGACAACACTGTTCCCCTGTGTCGCTTCCGCGCGGCCCGTTCTGAGCCAGGCAGGGTGATGGGTGATGGGTGATGGGTGATGGGTGACGAGCACTGTCACTACCCCCCCCGCAACACACAATAGTTCTCATCTGATCATAGCCAATGGGTGATGTGTAAATCAAATGCCAGTGATGTTTAATCACCTGCTGCTGCTGGGTGGGCTCTAGCATAATTTATGCAGAGGAGATACAACCAGCATGTTGTAAATGCACCTTATTAACGAAAGCGCACCCAGGGTTGTGCTGTAAAGAATGATCAGCAGCGCACCATTGTCTTTTAGTATCTGTGTCTAATTGGTGCTATGCATCTATTTCGTAGTTCCTGTAAATCGTTCATCGTGTCTTTGTGAATGAACTCCAGGGAAAGCGTTTCATAGACCTACGAAGCACAAAGCAAGTCAGCTGCCGTTACAGAGCTGATTCATGAATACAGCTAATTTATAGGTACATCGGTACATCATTTATTTATTTCCCCGAATGCCATTTTGTCATTTTTTGATGGACCCGACCTGGCTACTTTCAAAAATCCCATCACGGACAGTCAGCAAGTTTCAACCCTTTCCTTCAAATAAGTGATTATTGTCAAACGGGATGACATTGCTCGTTTACAGATTACCGATTCCCCTTCACTTTGAGGGACAGAGTTTACAGATCCCCAAGACGCACACACTAAACATGAATGTAAGAGGAGACTGCATAAACCTTGGCTGGTTGTCTGTAAAGCTCGGCTCTAAAAGGACATCAGCATCTTTATTGGATTATTTGCCTTAATCATGAGCTGCCTGCATAAAAAAACCTCCTTCAGTACAGTGTATTGTAGATGGCGATTAACCTTGTGAGTGGGCAGGGAAAGCTGAAGCAGCTATTGCAAAGACAGCATTCATATAATAATGCACATTAACAACTAATTACCATAATAATTACTATAATTAGAGTAAGATGTCAATGTGTGTATGTTCATTTTCAGACACAGGCAATGAGATCAGCAGGAGGTAATCTTAGCACTGTGTTAAAAATACTCCGCACACACACACACAACTGGAAATGCGTCTGTGACAGGCCAGGCATTGAGTCAGAGCCACGTCCCGCTGTAACAGGCCGCAAAACGCTTGTTCTGCGCCCTGAAACGTGGGGTCCGTCTGACCTAAATAAGTTCGGTGACTCTGCGCGAGAGTCTGTCTTTGATGGAGAACAGAGGAGATTTGTTTTCGAGATCGCCTAAATCGGGCTGACAGTTAATGTCCTCTCCAGGCAGAGCGGAACGGGCCATTCCTTCTGGTGAACATCTCTCTTAACTGTTAACACACACGTGTGTGCACGCAGGTCTGGCAGACTTAGAGGCTGGGCCGCCACCTGACTCCAGGGGTGATGGCTGTGCTGTTGCAGCACACCCTGGGAACCAATTTTCTGGTGCTGATCCGAGAGACTGGACCACCTGCATTCGGGGTTCAGCTAGACACATGGCAGCTGGCTCTTTTTTGGGTGCATGGAAAAACATGTACACTGGCACGCTGTTGCCCCGCCCTGCCCCGCCCCACCCCACCTCCCTTCCCAACTACACCCCCCGCCTTATGCAGAGCCCTCGGCTGCTTAAAATCCTGGGCGAGGTGTGTTTTTTACCCAGGCGCTGAGTGTGAAAGCCAGGTGCAAGAGAGTAGGAGCCCCTACTAAACGAGAGGCCTGAAAGGCTAAGTCAGTGACCATGCAGAAATTCATGCCACCTCATGACCTGCAACTGCCCGCCCTGCTCTGGGTTAGATGGGGGAGAAAGGAAAATGACCCTCCTGCTTTCAGGGAACCCGAAAAAGAAAATGGTTCAGACATAACCTGCTGTCATGTACAATAGCCATTTCTAAGGGGCACACCTCAAGTTGTGTGGTGGCTAGGAGCTCAGGAAGATATTCTTCAACTAACCCCACAAAAAAAAAGAAAAAAAAAAAGATGAAAACAAAACCCCCCAGTTCTTTCTGCTCTTCTATCCAGCTCTGACAGCTCTCTCCTTTTCATCTCGCTCCTGCTCTTGTTTCCATCTCTCTCTCACTCCCTCCCCACTCACATTACCCTCTGCTGAGTGATAAACATTGTCTGTCGGCCATAAATTAAAGCCAGGCCTGACAGCCGTCCCAATAAAAGAGTTCATTTTCTCACTGCCCCTGCATCTTTGTCTGGGGGCCCCAGAGAAGTGAGATCACACCCCAGGAGGAAGGAAGACTGCACTGTCAACAGTCCCTCACCACGGTCCCACCATAATGCCAATGCCACACTCCACAGTGACAAGCCTATTACCTCATTACTTTAATCAGAGTGAGGACCGAAGCCCAAGGTGCTGTAAAGACAGCTGACGAAAGCTAAGCCATCTTGGGTGGCTCACCCACAAAGCACTTCTGCAGGCTTACATCCTCCCTACAGATGCCCTCCGAGCTGGATGTTATCTTTAATGGAACCCATCTCTCCCACATAATATTCCAATCAGCGCCCTGTCCCGCTAAAAAAACACAGATGTTTCAGCGGTGTCAATCTTTTCTCGTGCTCCTTCTCTCTTCCAGGACTCAGGGATAGGGCTGATGCTACTGTTGCGGGTAGCCCCCTGACTGAGTCTTATTAGAGGGGCACCATCACGCTACTTTCATCCATCTCTCTTGGCCTTTTGGTGTAAATAAATGAATGCAGGCAAGATACACCACTTTACAGAGAGTCAAGGGAGTAGGAGGGGGTCACATGCCAACACCTACCGTTTCACACATACACTGTGTCTCTCTCTCTCTCACACACACACGGACACACGGACATACACAAATACATGCGCACATGCACGCAAGCACGGGCGTGCACACATGCGCGCGCACACACACACACACACACACACACACACACACACACACACACACTCACGCACACACACACACACACAATAACACAGTCCGCAGCCTGCTTCTCATACGGGCCTCATTGTTGGGATTTACTGGCTTAGAGCACATTCCCTCCCCACGAGAAGAGCAGAAGAGAGATGTAAGAGAGAGAGGGCGAGAGAGAGAAGGTGACAGAGAGAGAGAGAGATCGAGAAGGGGAGGGAAAGCTGCACAGGGAGAAGCACACCTGGTAGCAATTTCTGTCTTATGGTAAATCAGGCCAGAAAAGAAAATCTTGTCGGTTTGGTTTGTGGTTTCATTTTTCAATCAAATAAATCATTACCTTACAGAAAATAAATTCTGTGTTTTAATGGCTCCCTCTGCGTTTGAAGTTACTGAAGGAGCTGAGAGCTTTGATGTCGGCTTGGGGAAGACGGGGAGAGGAATTGCCTGGCAGGCTCCTGGAGGCTTTGGTGTGTGTGTGTGCGCGCGTGTGCGTGTGTGTCTGTTTGGGGAGGGGAGGGGCTTTTATTCTTTTATTAATGTAACTGTGTCCTGGATTCTGGGCCTGCCAGGCCCTCCCTGGCACAGCAGCACAGACACTGTGTGCGTTCCTCGGCCTGCGCGCCGCGCCCCTCTCCAGCTCGACGACATCTGGAGCTCGCTACGGAGGAGCCCCGCGCTCCGATCATGACGGATCCGCTGACGGCAGGCGAGGAAGCACATTTAATGCCTTCTCCCTGCATAAACACCAGCCGTTAACAGCCTGCCGCTTCTCAGCCACTTAAGACCTCACCGCCCTGAGCTGATGACGCAGGGATTCGGGGAGTGCCCCTCCGAAAACATTTGTGTAACTTTTGATTGGCGTCGTGGGAAATGTTATGTTGGATGACTCGAATCACATTTGGCAGCACAAGGGTGTCTGCTGAGAATACGGAAAAAGGGCTTTTAAAGGCTTGTGTGTGCGTCTGCGTGTGATTTTGATGTGTTGTTATGTGTCCCAGGAGTGTGTGTCTGCACCTTTGGTCTGTATGACCAAGTGTGAGTGCCACTGTGTGTTGTTTTGGTGTGTGTGTATATCTGGATTAAGCGTAAGTGTGTGATTGTATGTGTGTGCTTGTGTATGTGTGTATGTATGTGTGTGTGTATGTGTGTATGTATGTGTGTGCTTGTGTATGTGTGTATGTATGTGTGTGTATGTATGTATATGTGTGTGTGTGTATGTGTGTGTGTGTGTGTGTGTATGTGTATGTGTGTGTGTATGTGTGTATGTATGTGTGTGTATGTATGTATGTATATGTGTGTGTGTATGCGTATGTGTGTGTATGTACAAGGAGCAGCAATGCCACTGCAGGACTGTGTGTTTGTTTGGTTCCCAGTCTCAAAATAGCACATGAGCACAATCAGCTGCAGATGTGTGTGTGACGGGTTAAGAGCAGCACAAACTCAGAAATATCACCACAGCCTCACAAAAAGGCTCCACCATGCAAACAGGACACCCCCAGCACATGGGATCAGTGTCAATGATGAGGACAGCACAGTAATAGCTAAGCTTGCAATTAACCACATGCACAGAATGCACTAGAATCTGGGAACGTCCACATCAGTATCAATCTTATTACCATTAATATTCTAACAAACAAACCAGACACCATGCATAAATCCTTAAGATACTTTAAAGCCACGGTGCAAAAAAGCCAAAAAGCATTAATAAATCAATCACTCAATAAATAATGCAGAACACGGTCTTAAAAACTATTAAGGAGTTAACAGTCCCCGTACCCAGTGAGTTAGTGATTTATGGGGTTTGCTGGTGCAAGGGTGGGAATCTGGAGTCCTCTTGGTGCATGCCGCAGACCCAGCACCCCCTCCCCAGCCCCCCCCAAAACTGCCTTGAGTAAGTAGCAGCCTGCTCCTTACACTCCCCCCTCTCAGCCGCATCCCTCCGAATATGCTGCCTAAGAGCTGTGGTGAAGGGCCGGATGAGCACGGAGCTACTCTTGCTGGGCCAACAATGGAGCACAAGAGAGCAAGGGCAGGAAAATAGAGGGAGGCTGAGTACTGAAGATGGACTGAAGAATGAGGGGGCGTTCAATTAGATCTAGGACTGAAGGGCCAGGGAAAGACGCAAGTGGATGAAAGAAAATTAGCAAATGTCTGCCCTCCACTTCAGCGGTCACCGGCAGAGAGCTGCTCTTAATTAGAGCAAGAGAGGCGGAAAGAGGGAGAAAGGGGCGAGCGAATGTGAGAGAGGGAGGGGGATGGGAGCAACAGAGTGTTGTTAGCTGTGCTTCTCCCGGCGGAGTGAGTGCATTTATGCGGAGAGGAGCGAGGGGGATTGGGTACTCGAGGCCAGCTGCGAGCGAATACAACGGACGTCCATTTCTCTCCCCAGTCGTGCGCTTTGCGCCCAGACGTGAGCTGGATGTAACGCCGACCCCACTCATCCTTTGGAGTAAACAGAGGAAGAGTGTGTCCATTAGATCAATTCGGGCCCTTCGCAGTTTCGCTCTTCAGAGCATCAGCGCATTGGCTGAACTTTAAAATCTCTGCTCGAAATAATGTCACACTTTAAAGATGCACACAGGCGAAATGAAACAGCTGACCTCGACAACATCTTCCCTATGTTTTCAGACCACTTCAGCGTTGGTTTTGAAATTGGACGTATATTGTAGGCCTCCTTGTAGTTCTCAGCTTTTCTCTCTCCTTCCAGCTCCTTTGAAAATATCCTCGCTTTTAAATTTGCTGGGATTAGTCAAAGGTCCAGCTGTAACGAAAGCAGACCCTCCGTGTAGTCTTCTATGGTGGTAGAGAGGCTGGCATTTTCCCCTGAGCCAAACAGCGCTCTCGCACACAGGGACCGGCAGCGGAGTGGCAGCGCTCCGTTTGCGCTGGCGGGATCCAGGCTCACACATGCTGCCACCGTCCATGTCCTAATTAAAGCAGTATCACAGTAAATAAAACCAGCTGGCCCTGCCTTGTCCTCACGCTGTATAAACGCCTCAATTATCGAATCAGTTTGAAACAACATGTGGTTAGGGAGATGACTGAAGCTCTCCCTTAGTATCCCCCACAGACAGAGCCCCCCCCCCCCCCCCCCCCTACCCACAGCAGTTCTGTCATGGAGCTGGGCTTTTCGTGCTGGACATCAGACTGTGTGTGTGTGTGTGTGTGTGTGTGTGTGTGTGTGTATGTATGTGTTGGGGGGGTATTAATCTTTCCGTTAATCTCCCCTGTGATTCAAACACAGGGGCAAAACACCCATGGAGTAAAAAATGGAGAGCTGTAGCCATCACCATAGCTGTGTCTGTGTTGTGGACATCTCAAATTGTTTGCTGTGGGGTCTGGTGACTGGGTTAGGGGGCTGGTCTCGGTGGGGGGGGGGGGGGGGGTTCTGTCTGTCAGGCTCTCCCCTGGTGCAGGGAATTCTTCCCCATACTCCTCCCCCCACCAGGTGAGCAGAGTCAGAGGCAGGGTCCCAATGGGCCACCGTGGCAGCGCACACTGTGATATGAGATAAGTATATGGTGGCTTGCTTTCAGTAAACTGAGTGTGAAAGCCAGCCCAAAGTTGTGTAAACTTCCTTCCCTGTTTGTTTGTGAGCCAACAAATACTTCAGCCAATAACACTTTGATAGCAAAAGCACATTTTTAAAGGAAACTTCATCAAAAGCAGTGGCAGATGCTGTAAGTAGGGGCCCATATTGAAAACATATTCATTGGTTAAAAAATAAGAGCACAAGCTGTCCTTGTTTGCAAAGCCTTATAATTCTCCTCATTTCAGGCCCAGAATCTCTTGCTCCCCCCGCCACCGTTCCTCTCTGCAAATAACATTTAACTTTTGCTCAAGCTCTAAAGAAACATTCTCATTCAGTAAAACACATAAATACAAACGTGTAGCTAGCCATGCTAGAGACATGATCTACACTTTGTGCTGTGAAGAATCTGAATTTACATCTGTTTTTATCTGATCGCTAAATATGAAAACAGGCAGTGGAGCATCAGCTCCACAGTGCATTCTGGGGGGTTCTTGCTCACTCGTCCTGTTCCTCACACATTGGCCTCCCCGGTCCTGACCAGGCCTGGAGACAATCCCGGCAAAGCCACATAACAAAAGCCTCCAAGCCGAAAACAGACTGAATACAAGGAAAGACAAAATTACAAGGCCGACAGCAAAGTTGTGATTCTTTGGTGAAGTGCATGCCTGGTCCGCGCTGATTTAAGATGCCTGGGAGCCCTGTGGATGCCACTATCCCCGCCCCACTGGAACTCCGGGAGGGTGATTGATGGGGAGGCTCCTGGGGAAGATGATGTTTTTTTTTTTCCACCCAGTGTTTTTCTGCAGGTCCAGGTATGTGCCTCTCTTTCAGGAATCAATTACCCGCCTCTGTTGAGATAAGATCCCCTGATAGCGCACAGCGGGATCAGCGCCCTCCGTTTAAAGGCGATGAGGCCCCCACAGTTTGGAGCTTGGAGCTTGGAGCTTGGAGCCCCCCTCCCCCCAACCACACGCGAGCTGGGGAAGACGCATGGACAGGCACCAGTCACGGTGAGTCGAGAGGGAGACAGAGTGAAGCAGGCCCCCGCCAATGAGGTTCTCTGTGAAGCCGTGCCAGAATCAATAAGCAGACGCTGTCCGTTTTGCTAGCCTGGTGAAAGACCTCCGATTGGGTCAAACAGCAACAGAGTGTGGGACGTCTTACATCTGGGATTAGGGAAACAAACAGACGGCTCGTTTGCAGACAGTTATTCTGGGTTTACGACGGCTGCCGTGTGCTACTTGTGCTAACACAAGGCCATGGCTGTGCTAATGCATGAGCTGCGCTTGCCAGCTTGTTTTTCACTGTCCCTGCAATGTATATACTTACAATGTTTTCTGTGCGGTTTCACGAGTTGAACAAAGCATTTTCAAAAGCATTTCCTATACCCCTTTCTATCTAACTCTAAGGGCTGAGATAAAATTCAAAGACTGACAGACTACGTTCTGTCTTAAACCTCCATTTGAAAGGAGGTTGGGTTTTTCCAGTTTTAACCCCCAAATAAAATGACACCTTTGGTTGTAAGCCAGCCTGCAAACTAGCTCTAGTCCTATTGCGGAAATGCTACCAGTAATCAACCATGCTTCCTGGTCACACACACAAGTTAATGCTCACTGGCATGCTAAGTGGGACTAATGACTGTTTCTGATACCTGGCTCTAGTGGCATCAATGACCGCAGCTGCCGTTTCCACTCCCAAACCATACTGTGAGCTTACCTGACCCCATTTAGAGCAGAAAGAAGGGAAAACGGCTGTATTTTGGTACAGTGTGAAAGTGTCTGTGGGGAGCCCATATCAGGGGGTCAGGACACACCAGCATGCTTGGGTCAGGGATCGGATGAGCACGCCTGCCACAGCCCGCTGATTACAGCTCACTCGTCCATACAGCAAGAGGAGGCACACTCCCTGCTTTATTGAGCCACAGTGGCGCAAATTAGCTCTCTCTCTCTCTCTCTCAATATTTCTCTCTCTCTCTCTCTCTCTCTCTCTCTCTCTCAATATCTCTCTTTTTCCCAATGAACCTTTACCCTGCTTTCAGGCTGACAGAGCTCCCATACAATGGACCTAGTTAAACCATACTGAATCACGAGGCAGTAGATGAACAATTCAACAGCAGTAAAAAAGACATTTCAGAGGTGTCTGGGGGGCTGTTGGAATTATAACAGGACTTCTAATGCCCCCTTTGTTTCTTGATAATATGCAATCTCGTCGGGATAAGCAGCTTTGGAATAATGAATGGATGGTGGTTTGCGTATTAATCTTTACATTAAAAAGAGCAGGCCTATGGGTAAATCCCACATGCCCCTATACACGGTTATGTGCTAGGAGTCGTCAGTGTGGTGTTTCTCTCAGCATGCCATTGTGGCTCTTCTTATAGGCTACAGTGCAGCATGGCTGTTCCTCGAAAAATGTGAAATCTCCCTTACAAGTATCATTTAAGGTATTTGTCGAAGCTTCAGGAAAAAAAAAAGGTAAAAATATTTCTACTTGAACGTGACAGAAGATGTTTAATTGTACATGGTGGTTTGTGCATCCAAATGCTTTTATCATGCTAAGTGCTAACACTAAGTGCTCTCACTCAGCGCGGCACGTGAGAAAGTGGAGTGCACTTCCTGCATTCACCCATAATCCCTTCCTCTCCTCTGTTTGTGTTTTCACTGGCAGTAAAATCTTCTCTGATTTTCTGCCCCCCCCACCCCCCCCGAAAAAAGGACAGAAACTTCTGCCCGATCATTCATTTTAACCCCCCTGTCTTCCTCTGCAAACTGCAGCGATGCAATAATGACCCCTGACGTGCTCAATTGCACAAAAAAAAGTGCAAATTTAAAAGGCGAATAAAAGTATCTGCGGAGCTGCCACATCTTGGGTGCACGTCCTCGCCTTCCCCCATCCCGAACCCTGAGAGAAAACACTCTCCTGCCACGTGACAGCCAGCGTGGCCCCTGTCAGTGTTCTGCTGCATTACTGTGGGCGGCAGGAGGGTGTTTTTTGAAGTCGACGCGGCCTTGCTGCGGCTTTAAGGGCCGGTCTATATTTAACAGCGATTCTGCTAAAGGGTTTTGGGAGGGAGGGGGGAGGCATTGGGGCTCAGGAAATGGAGCCATCTAGGATTATCAGAAGACAGCTCCTTTGAAAAGGGGGCCCGATTTGCATAAACACCAAACGTATAGAAAAGAGCTGTGCTGCTTGCCAAGCCAATGTGGAGAATGCTCCCGCTCGATTAAGCATTCTGGGCTGGGATTTTTTGGTCTCCTTTTTCAAAGCAGAGCGGAATGACGGGAGATAAGTAAATAAGCGCGATAATGGGGGTAATGACAGCACACAAGGCTGTCGGGGAGCGGGGTGGCAGGGGCCGGATGGGGAGGGTGGCGGTGGGGCTTCTTCTGGGAGCCTGGTGGCCAGGGCTGCCGGCGCCTAGCAGCAGGCGGCAATAGCGCTGACCCTGCCAAGGCTCTCATGCCCACGGCTGCTTTCACTGCATCTGCACCAGGCCTGGCTCCCTGCCTCATAGTCGGCCATCGTCTGGGCCCATCCCAGTTGCCCTGATAAATGGGGGGGGGGGCATCATCCTGCTAATGCCACATGTCATTCAGGCCGCGGCAGCACTGCTAAGAGTGGTGCAATGAGTTTGCACTGATCTGGAATCAGCTGCATCTCAGCCGACAAGCAACTGGCATGGCCGTTCCCCGTTCACAATACTTCCGCCTGAGAATGACTGACATGTGTCAGTTTTGCCATTGGTGGGTAGCCAGGGTCGAATCTAGTCAAAGAATGCTGGTTGGAAATGTGTTTGGAAAAGTACTGGAAAGAAGGGAAGGGCAAATGAGGAAAATGTGCATTTTCGGCTGGAAAACAGATAAAGGCAAGGATGGCAAAATTATCACCCCTTGATGTGGGGACAACCTAATCCCCAAAAATGCAAATGTCTGTGTCCCAAAGATGAGCCCATTTTTCTCCATGTCCCGCCTCACAGGCAACTGAACTGTGATCGACTGTTGTCCCAGGGCTCTACACCAAGCATATGAAAGGGGGCTGGTATACTGGCAGCTGCTCAGCAGATGTTTATTTATAAATTCAGGTAGCTGCCTAAAGCTGGGCAGGGAGAAAAAAAAAAGCCCCACAGAGTTTCCTCTTGGGCTGCGGCCCACCTGCCACCCACGTGGCGCCCCGGGTGCTTTGGGACGTCCTGCTGGAGACCACCTGTGATGAGTGACCCCCATCAACCTGCCATACTCTGACCACACACGCACGCACACAAACATTATCATATTCATATTTAAACAGGAGGAGCCTATTCCAGCTTATTACTCCTATAAATGCTGCTTACTGAAGGAACAGCCACACGGTTACTGAACAGTGCACCTAATGTTCTTGGTGTTCGAAGGCATGGCTTGCGATAAAACCTCAATGGCCGTACCGTTTGGGGAGCCATTTTTCCCCCTTAACATCTAGATGGGTTGGTCTGCCCCCGTGTACCGCAACGCACAGCACTGACACAGATCAGACAGGCCTCAAAATGGAGCCCGAAATGGACAGCCTAGAAACACGGCGGCAGGTGGATCCGTGGAGTGTGGGAAAGTGTGCTTCCACGAAAAGACAAATTAAAACTGCAGACAAATGAACAAGGCTTTGGTGGATTAGTTACAAGGTCTGCTGCCTTTGAAAGGTTTTTATGATGTGGGAAGGAATGATTTTATGATGTGGGAATGGGAGGCATGCGGCACACCTCTGTAAGAGCCTTCCGCGGGCGTGGATTAGCGCCTCCGCTCTGGCTGCTGGACGTGAATCATACAGAGGGGAGTGCGGTCTGATGAACGTTTGTGTACGTGCATGAATATGCATGCACATAAGTTAGCGAACAGGGGTCTGTGTGTGTGTGCACAAATTAATTTCACTAACCTTCTATCTGAAAATGTAGGCGCCTGAGAAGCCAGGTGGTCGTGGTTCCACTGCTCCGCTATTACGATTGACTCACCTGTTCACCTGTCCATACGAGCAATTGGAAAGTTGTTAGAGCTATTATGACCCGTGATTGGACGGCAGTGGTGGTCCCTCCCTTTCCAGGCCTCCAGCCTATCCTGTCTGATCCTGTTAACCTGCACTAAATGCTCACAGTTTATTCCCCTCCACTGTATGTGTAACCTCCCAGCCTTTTGTGTGCACGTCCCACACCTTTGCACAGGAAATAAAGCAAGGAAATCAAGTGGATAAACATGCACAGCACTCTTGAATTCACCAAAGGAGAGCAAAGGGAAAGGCACAGCGGCAGACCGCTCTGGAGGCTCGCGTGTGGAGTGGGAAGGCCTTGCGTGCAGGGTGCCAAGAGGCTCCGGGGGGGCCGCGGAGCGATCGGCGGAAAACGTGATAAATTGACAAAAAGGCATGGAATGAATGGAGAAGCTTTAGCTCACTGTGTGTGTGAGCAATGTGGACTCTGCAGCTCAGGAAGCGGTTGTGTCCTGGCTCTCTAGTGTTTACAGACAGGAAATGTTTGCTCTGCGAAAGGGAAGGAACCCGACCGCCCCTCATGGTAAACACCGGGAGAGAGGCCTGACAGGCACACATACCCCTGCCAGCACACACTCACACACACGCGTACGGACGGACACACACACACAGACACACACATGCACGCACAAATGCGCGCACACATACACGCACACACACAAGTGCACACACACGCAAACGTGCACACTGTCATGCACAGACAAAGCTGTCATGGGGGTGCTTGGCAAAATCTAAGCCTGAGACCACGTCTCAGTGTGTTCAAACACATTGGGACTGGCAGCAGAGAAGGGCTTGGTGAGAATGACTCAAAAGCGGTGATGGGAAATCTCCTCCCGGCGCGCTGTGCTGCGAGATTACACATGAAAGAGACTGGAGAACCAAAGGGCTCTTCAGCACCTAACCTGTCATCAAAGCTCCGCTCCACTGTATCCACAAGGGCTGCTTGTGCGGGGCGGGGGGGAATTAGAGGATTTCAGCTGCACGCCAGGATCAGGGTGGAAACGAATCAGAAGCCAAAAGGGGAGAGCAGCGCAGGTCTGTGAGGAGCCGCTCGAGTCAGTCAGTTATTAACACCTTAACCCTCACAGAGTCTCACCGTCTCAAGGTCTGGAGAAACCCAGAGATAGCACATGCCAGATTAGCCTGTTTATTGATTGCTGTTACCACATAGGTGGGTGGTGTTGCCGTATCTCGGAAATGCCTGGTCATGACGAATGGGCGGCAACGGCACTATGGGGATATGCGCAGTGCTGGGGATATCAGATGTTTCTAGGGCATCCCTCACAAATTTGGCCACGCTGGAGCTAATCTAGAGGAAACAGACAGGGTTGGGAAGTAACGGAATACATGTAAAGGCGTTATAAAAATACAAAATATGAGTAACTGTATTCTGTTACAGTTACCATCTAAATTGATTGTAATCAAATTACAGTTACTTTTTAAAAATATTTAGATTACTGAAGGGATTACATTGGAGTTTTAAAATTTAATTTCATTTAACATTTATTCAGTTGGAAAATCTATCCAGTGATAGGCAACTCCGGGGTGCATCTCCCATATGCCCCTCACGAAAAAAAGGAAGAAAAAGCGTGCAGCCTGCCTGACTCACAAGACAGTAGAATGGAGAGAGTGAGACAGAAAGCAACCAGCGCAAAGCGTTTATGTCATGAAAATATCAGGACCATTTTACTTTCAAATTTCAAATAAGGTCATAACATAACAGTACAATGCAAGCTGTGTTTGCCAGCAACCAAACTGCTATCCACTTCAAAAGAGTCGACCTCTAACCTGAAGAAGTATCTTGAAGTAAGTTCTCTTTTTCATTATTTAAGATAATATTTATCACTAACTAGCTATCTTACATAGTTTGGCTGCACTGGATTAGCTATTCAGCTAGCTAGTAGGCTAGTAGGTATAGTATTAAAGCTAACTAGCTAACGAGTAGATACAGTGACAAAACAAGTGAAATTTCACATGTTCAAAACTGCGATTACTCCAACAATTTTACACTACGCATATTATACATTAAATTGTTAAGCTACTCCTTTCTCACTCACAATGTATTTAGGGTGGCGTGTGCCTTTTCTAACTCATGTTTTCGTGTAATGTCCAGTTTTTGAATTAACATTTACAATTCTGAAGAAACTATGATGAAATGCCCATAGCCTTAACATGGGGGTGCCAAAATGTTAGTCACAACAATGCTAAGTGAACATTCTAAAAATAACCATTCAGAACCTTAGTCGGATGACCATTCTTTAAAAAACCATTGCCAATTGAATGGTTTCAATTGACAAAGAAATAATTTGAAAAAATGGTACTTCAAATGGCTTCTGTATTTCGGTAATGAGAGAAATTTTATTTAAAAAGTATATTAAAATATTTTGAAAACTACTTTTAATGTACTGTTGTGATCATTTCATGCACCTGTTTGTCTAAATGTGAAAAGTTCAGTAAAACAGACCTTTTAATTAGTCTTTTTCCTTCATCATAAAACATATCGGTAATGAGAATTATACTGGTGCACGTCCTTATAAAACTTTCACAAAATGCTTTAAATGTTTTTTTTTTATGTGAAATGTTATCATAATAAAAAAATACAGACTGTATTTTATGTATTGTAGAAAAAAAAATCACTTAAGTTTAGCTATTTAGATTTTGACATCACTCATTTACATAATACTGACTCTAGCAGGACAAGCTGCTGGCTGACGGCGGGAACTTTTAGCCAATCAGTGACCTCTGAGCTCTAGCGGCAGATGAGACACTAGCGTCTGTGGGACAAGCACCACCAAACACAGTTCGTGAGAATCACCCAACCAGTATATGCCACATGCACACTTTTACTTACATACTTTTAAAAATTAAAAACACAGTGTTCAGAAAGTAATCCAAAGTATTTAGATTACGTTACTTACGTCAAGTAATCTAACAGAATACGTTACAAATTACATTTGAGGGCAAGTATTCTGTAATCTGTAGCAGAATACATATTAAAAGCAACCCTCCCAACCATGGAAACAGAACACTGAAACTTGGCACTCCAGTGATAATAGAACTCCACTTGTGGGACAAAAGTGGCTGCTGCTTTAACCCACATTCCACTGCATCGCACGTATAAACAAGCCTCCTTGTTAATACGCATCAGAGTTTACCTCACTGAATATTGTTAATTGGTGAGGTAAACTGCAAGACCCACTCCTGCTCTCTCCTATAATATTGACAGAAGGAGAGACTCAGAGGAATGCTATTTGCTGAATACTAGACCTTGTCTGGCTTAGAAACTCAGACGCGGTCCACCGAAGGAATGATCACGTGACACGTAGGCTGTTAAAACGACCGTGTAAGCAGACCTGCGCTTTAAGCACTTTCAGGGAGCAACAAGACAGCTGAGGAACTCATACACTAGTGTATCTCCTCTGCCTTTTCCTGCGTTTGTTGCCTGTGACAAGGACGCCAGGTGACTGAGGCAGAGGTGACAGATTAAAGGTAGCCGCAGCCCTGCTGGTGAGAGGGAGGCCTCACTGCACTCTCACCACGCTCTCACCCACGGACCTGCGACCACGAACGGTCCCCACAAGCAGGTCTCCAGTTCAGGCGGACGGGGGAGAGGAGCTGCCGGGACTCTGCAGGTGACACGGGCTCCTCCCCCCCGGCACCGTGCCAGTCCCGTCCCTGCCGGCTGTGCGCCAGCGGGAGCTGGGCCGCTTTCACCAGGAACCATCCATCTTCACTGACAATGGCTTTCAGACCTTTGGCTGTGGAAGCTACCATCAATTCTGGGAAGATGGCTCTTTTTATAGGCACGCCGATGTCTTCCTGTGCGTTGCGGTGCGGAGAGAGCAGGCAGAGGGGGCTTCAGGGACAGTGACATCATGCAAGGGGGTTAAGTGTCCGCTGGAGTCGCACCTGCCCAGTCCGGGAGAGCTTGCCAAGCTCCAGAAATCCCCTTTTAGCGCTTGCCACAAATGCGGAGACGGGGCCCCTACCACACTGCTCCATGGGCCGTTTACTTCTGCCCCCGACAGCTGATCTGGGATCAGTCAGCCCAACCCGAAACCTAACCACAGCCATTATGTGGAGGAAAAAAAAAAAAGCTGAACGTGGTCCAGGCCCTGCGCTCGGGGGCAGAACGCGCCTGTGTCCTGTCGCACACCGCAGTGACACAGCGAGGGGATCGCGCTGCCAAGGCGGAGGAGGCCTGCGGCCTGCGGGACGGATTCCTGGAATGGGGCAGCGCCGCTGCCTCTTCACCTCACAGCAGCACAGATCCAGCATCTGCTTTCTGAATCAGTTAACTTAATCAAACTGTAAACAAACGAAAAGCACTGCTAAGTAAACTGGAATTGTTAAGTAAACACGGCTTCGGAGCTGTCACTCACTGCAGTGCTAAGAGCAGTGATGGGGAGACGGAGCTCTAATTGCCTGTCAGCTGGCTTTAACAAGGAGAACACGGTCTCTCATGCGGTCTAACAGTAGTTTCCCAGTTCGTCAGTACTCCCTGCAGCTGGGAGGTTTTAGGCTTTTATTAATTAGCAAACGCAGCTTTAGCGGCAGGGTTAAAGTCCCCATTCATTAAGAGCTCCGGACAAAAGGGGCCAAGGACTCTGCGGGAGTCTATCACGCAGAGCACTGAGCGTTGGGGGTACTCTTTATTATGTCATGACTGGGCTTTCTTTCATTTATGATTACATCATGCGTTTCATGGCAGCGCATGTACTGTTTTACTATTAGACTAATGTCTGTTATGTCAGTCTGCTAATCTCTTTGTATTACTGTACAGGGCCATAACGTGATATCTCACAGGGGTTGTGGCCACATGTTAAACGGCATAATAATGGTAAGACATGACAGCAGAGATATGGTGCAGAAGTAGCGGTAGAGCAATGCCAGTGAATCTGCAAAGCGGCTCTTATCTCTTTGAGTGTGGGGCAGGGAGTGGGTGTTGAGAAAGGGTCTGTGTAAACGCTGCTGATTGAGTGTTACTGGTGTGCCGTGCACTGGCATTAATGAGGGCCTTAGTACTGAGGACAGGGCAGAGGCACTGCACCAAGCCGTGTACCAACACACCTTTCATACAGGAGTGATCTACACAGACACACACACACACACACACGAACAAATGCACCTTAGGCATCCACATGAGATGTTTCCAAAAGCAGCAGCATTTCTTCAGGCAGTAGTTTGTTTAGATGCAAACTTCTCTGTGCCTGACATTTCCCTTTACACAGTGGGGCTTCCTCAAACAAACTAAAACAACATGTTGTGAATTTTAGACACAGAAGAATGGCTGCACGAGGGACCGGCTCATATGACAGCTCACAAAGTCCACCCTGACGCAAGTGTAATAATTAGCCCCCTTAAGTAAAGAACGCTGTTTATCAGATAACATGGCAAAGTGAATTAGTCTTTCGCCACTTGAAAAGGAGGGTGATGCAGTGAAAGCCAGGGCCAGCTCATGGCCGCTGGAATGTAGAGCTGGCTTTGATTTTCTGTAAGCTAATCACTCAGGAGCAGACACAGAAACCACTGGCCATGTACAATGATGGTGAGTCTCTGAATTTCACTGAATTCCCAGGACAGGAGAGGGCATGGTATTTCACACCGTCTGTGTACTGTAGAGAGAGGTACACACTAAAGCATGTTGGAGTGTGAGCGGTCAAAAAGAAGGAGACTAAGAGGAGAGGGTGAGCACTATCCAACATAGCGAACGCTACTGGGTAAACACACACACACTGGTGTGACAAGGGGTGATTCTGAAGCTGGTGTTGAATGTGTTTCTCAGCCCATGCCCCTTGGATGTGGGAACAGCAGCAACCCCCCCATCGACCCTTACCGAGCACCCCACGGTCCCCCAAGCTCAGCACAGCACATTCCACGTGGGAAGGGTCTCGCCCCTGCCCTGCTCGCTGCCCTCGAACCTCTGCCCTGCTCCAAGTGTTTGCTTTCCGTTGAGCATTAAATGACACAGCAATTCCGAGGGGTGAGCTCCCACCCCCCCCAAACTCCCCCACCCTCCACGTACACTGATAAAAACAAGCAATGTAGGGCCTCGTGTAGGGAGGCACGTCAATCCTGACTCGAACACTCCCCCCCCAAAACCCCACATGCACCCCCTACACTCAGAAACAGGCCCCTGTCCAAACTACAGTGGTAGTTTTTTCAGGCCCCTGGTGTCCCAACTGCACAGCTAGAGAAAATAAACTGTGTCTCAGGGCAGCTGGTAGTTTCTGCAGAGAACCTGATACCGATGGTGTGGAGCAGCGGGGCCAGACTCTTGCTGCGCATCAGACACACCAACCAACCTGGTTCATGGGAGGACAAGTCACGGGCCTCCTAGGGCGTCGTGGATAGGATGGCATTCCACTGGGCCCGGGAACATTCCACTGGTTAGGAGAGCTTTGCACCAAATGGGAGGGCTGCTCAGACACAGCTGTGCGTCTGTGTATTCCAGACCTGACAAACTGGCACAGGGCTTGTCATTTTTCTTTCTTCCTGGCATTAGTAATTTGTAAATTAGATGTACATATTTTATTTTTAAGTCAAAATTTATGTTGTAAATGCTCTGTGGTTATATATCTAGCAACAGAATTATGCAATATGGACACCAGCTACAGCCAGATGCACCAAAAGCTGACTTGCAGGCATAGCATAATTTTGATTTTTTTCAAGTAATTCATACAGCAACAAGCTATCAAAATATCAGATGAAATATTCATTTGCCAGCTTGTTTCCAAGCTATAACAGTAACTAGATAGGTGTTAGTATGAACAAATTAACCCCCCTGTGGTTGTCTTTAAGACCAACAGGCACGTGTAACATCTCTGGAGGGTCTCTGGAATCATACATGGTGCCAACCTCTAACTGCTTTTTATTCACAGCAACCTGAAAACCTGTGATCTAAGTAATTGTTTAGTATTTACTTGTTTGACTTGTAAGAACAAGCATTCCCCTCAGAGGCTCATCTCATTCTGATGTCTTTTCCTTTGCCAAGACAAAGCCTTCCTTTCAACACCACGATCAGTTGTGAAGCCTCCCTCACAAAGACATCAGAGCGCCCTTTTTGCATGCGCAGGATAAAAAGGTGTGTGACGCAGACACATTTACTTGTGTAATTAAATCAATAACAGAAACATCAGTGAAATGACGCCTGGTTATGTTGCTTCTTCCGCTCCCTTTGGTCAAGTGAGATGCTCAATAAAATTCTGAATTGATTCCATGTCTCGTGAAAATGTAAAAGATGCTGCTTACCTATATGGGCATCAGATCAAAATGTCAAAGCTGAGTACCAGTGTGACAGATTGTGGTGGGGTGTTGTAATTCCTATTGGAATCTGTTTTAATATTCCATAATACTACATCAATACTGTACTGCTTTGACAGAGACTGAAATAGCAAATAAGCTGTTCACATTTCAAAACACATGATGAGAAATTTTTTGCAAAGCATTGTAGGTGCAAGAGGGAACAGCATGTAATGATGTGGTCTTGGGCATAAGAAGCCCTGCAAAAGCCCTACATCAGAGGTCAAATATACTCTATGCTCTATGATCCTGGGTACCTTTGCTTGCATTTTCCAAATCAACAGTGGCCTCCAGCTTCACCCTGTCAATAACAACAATATTTGACAAGTCCCTTTCCTTTCTAAATGACAGCTCTCTGCAGAACAATATTCACTGTGGACTGACAGTAATCAGTAACCGGTGCTTTTTTGTTTAACCTGTAAGATAAAAAACGTGGTGGATTTGGCCTGTACATTGTGGAAGCTGAAATATTTAAAATAACCATGTACTTGTGTGCTTTACATGATGACCTCTGACCTCGCTGCCGCTGTGTCAGCGCACTGCAGTGTTTTAGGTCACTGCACCCTTGGTCAGAGGGCTGTCGGTTTGAATCCCTCATGGATCACTGCCATCACAATCCCAGGTGCCTCTACCAAGAGCCTCGGCTAAAAAAAATCCCAGCTGTACACGTAAGAGCCATAAGCCACCCTCCACAGAGGTGCCTGTCAAACTGGTGGACAGAGCCGAGCCGTAATCTCTATAACCCCCCAGCAGATGGAGACCCTTGGGCGACGGCCCGGCATTAGCGGGCGAGCGCGGGTACTTACTTGCGGGCGAGGGTGTGCTGTAGCCGCTGATGGGCAGGCCCGGCAGCGCGGGGGGAGACAACCCCCCCAGAACGTGGGGGAAGAAGTAAGAGTAGGGCGGCATGGGGAAGCCGTTGAGGTGCGGTCCCGAGTTGCCTTTGCCGGACATGTCTGCGCTGAGTGGGGCGCCGTCAGGATGGCGCACGGTGGCGTGGCTCTGCGGAGTCTGTCAGCCCCCGCCTTAATTAGTCCCCATCCGGACGGCTTGCAGTAACCCGGCCCGGGGTGGAGAGGCAGATTAAGCGGTGAGGGCGCTGGATTGTAATCGCGGGGATCCGTTGGTGAGGGGGAGACCCCTGTTGGCTGTGGGAGAGCCCCCGTCTAGTACTGATGTGCTCCACACGAAAGAGAATGGTTGGCCAAGGAACAGCTCTTTTGCTTATGCTTCTGCAGGGGAGCTGAGAGAGTCTGTTCGCCAGCAGCTTTGCACCGGTTGAACTGGGGAGAGAAAAACCCCGTCAATGGAGAGTATATAAAGGGAGAGTAGATGAGTTGTGTCAGATGACTTGGCCTGAGTGCCTGCTCTGCCTGAGTATGTGGTGGAGAGCCTGGTGGGGGGATGGGGGGGTGGGGTGGTGAGTCCTGAGTTCCTCTTGGTCGTGACTGTGCCGTAGTTACAGGGAGGGGGTGTGTCTGGAGGTCACATGGTGCTCACAAATGGTCCCCTCCTCACCAGCTGAGGTCCAGTCTCACTCTTTAGCCCTTTCCAAACCTTCACCTTGAAAGAGAGACAGATAGAAAGAGAACTGAAAAACTCTACAAACCACTCCATTGACTGTTTCCTGTACAGTACAAAAATGTGTGGGAAAGCAACATTTATAACTTCTCTGTGAACTAATTAACATAACAAAAATCCAATTTCAACATCATTACTGCAAAAAAGCTTTCAGAACAACTCATAAGCTGAAATGACTGGGCTTGTTAAGTTTGTCCTATTTAATAAAGTATAATTTAGGAGAGCCAAGAGTTTTGATAGTGCTCGCCAGTTTTGCAGTAATGCACACATTCATTATCACTGTTGAAAGAGGAAAAAAAAAACTGTGGGAAAAAGTGCCCGAGACAAAAAAAGAGAAGAAGAAATGAGAGAAAAGGTTCTTAATTAATTACAGCAGTAAACCCCCAGAGGCCTTTCCTAAAGCACAACAGAACACACAATTAAGATTGTGAATTATGTAGGGGTGTGTATTTTCAAACAGAGAGAAGATAAAGCCCCACACACACACACACACACACACACACACACACACACACACACACACACATACACACACACACACGCACACACACATGCACACACACATATATATATTTGGACCAAGTACACACACTCTCTCATTAAGTGGATGGTGGAATTTTCATTCAGGCAGCGTGCAGGCCATCAACCCCCACAACCCACAGAGGGCCTGGGCGCGTGGGCCTCAGGAGACACGCTGGTGGTTTGCTGTCTCGGCCTTGTGGTTTTGGGCCTGTCTGCCGCCCTCACAGAGCTGCTCTGTGGTGAGGGCTGGAGAGAGTCGCAGAGGCCACTAGATGCATGAGTGGCTGGGGAGCACGGGCAACCAGGGCCTATCCTGAACAACACTACCCTGTACTGATCCTCTCAATATGGCCTTGGCCTTGAGTGTGCATACTATTCAGCCACACTAGCGCTGTTTCCACAACTAGGCAACCTTTATTTAAATACCACAAGGTAGCAGGAAACAACCCCCTACCGGGAGACTGTGGACCGCTGTGTGTCGCGCTCACTAAGTTAAGGCCTGTCTTCAGTTTTTGGGCTACAAACAGCAGGGGAAACCGTGATTATATCATATAAGAGGTGTACTTTGATAGGGACAAAAATCACTTTGTCATCACAGCCCTCAGGTATGCAGTATCTCAGTAGTAGATCTTCAGTGAATGTTAAGTTTTTTCGTTCCACCTAAGGGCTTGATTACTTAATGGGGTCATTGACTGGACGTGAAAGGATTATTTAACTTCATAATCGATTGCTCGCTGATTACCTCTAGAACCTGCAGGGCCCGAGGTCTCGGTGGGAGATTCATCTCACAGAACTCCGCTGCCTCGCCAGATGAAAATGGCTGCACATCTCCTGCATAATGGCCTTCTTAATTATTCACAGGAGATTTGAATCTTTTATGAATCTGTTGCTCCCCCTTGCCCAAGGACTTCCAGATCAATAGCGAGCCTGTGTTACGGTGCCATGTTGATAAACTGGTCTCTCACAGCGGGGTGGCTGTGAGGCAGCTGAGCGCACGCTTCCCCTGGCAGCCGCGGTGCGAAAGGAGAGTCGCAGCAGGTGCTGGTGGCCTCTCCCTGTCTCTGGCAACCTGTCTAAACAGGCAGAGCACTACTGCTTTCATCAGCTGCTAATGATACATTCAGCGAGAGAAATGAATCAGGTGCCAAGTATGATGCCATGTGGAACCCCAACAGTGGGATTCTGGGGTAAGCTGTTCATTCAGATGCTAATTAGCTTACTACACGCACTTGTGTGCATTGGTCGACAGCACCTTCAAAAACAAAATATTCCAACATTCAAACATGTAGACGAGCTTACTTTGTGTTTTTTCACATGAATTGTTCAGAACTACATTTACGTGTTGTTGTCCTTTGACACTTCAGGTTCCAAGAAAAAAAAAAAATCAGTCAGCAATGAGAATTTCATAACTCTTCACCATGACTCAAATACTTCTGCTTCTGTAAAAGCATTGCTCAAGTGTTTACATGAATTCACAAAGGATGTGATAGTAGACTGAAATTCAGACTGCATTCTTGGTTGTTACATCCAAGTCAAAAAGGAGAACCAATGCTAAAGGGAGAACTGATGCCAACTCAGTGCTAATGTCATGACGGCTGTATTACTACATGGCACACCTCGAAGACACAGCTATTTCCCTCTTTTTGGGAGCACTTTTTGTCTCTGGTGCCGAGCACTGCGGGGGGGGGGGGGGTGAGGCCACAGGACCAATGAAACAGTCTCACAGGGCCTCAGAGCACCATTGCCGGCACTGTCTTTAATTAAATCTTTACTGAGTCTATACAGCATGGCCCTCTGGAGTGCCAATAGAGGAGATGTTTGTTTAAGGCTCCCGTTCTCAGACGGGGCTGTATGGGGCTCTTCATCAGGTCGAGAGCCAGCTTTACGGGGTCAGAGATCTATTAACTGGCTTATTTTTATTGATCATGGGCAAAGTGCTTTGAGATCGCCCTGGGTTGGAGGCAGCCACATAAACACAGACTTTGTATTCCAAGTCTGCTCTCCACTGTAAAAAGAACAACAAATAAAAAGGGCCAGGCCTGCAGGAAGTTTTAAGTTGGGGCTGAGGGTTTATGGCGCAACTGAAATAACCTGGGGAATTGAAAAGCCTGGATTTCCTGCAGTTGCTTTATCGCAGTTATTTGCCTTTTTTGTACTTGTACTGTAAATGACGTGTAAGAGATAAGGGATGGGGATGCGCTGGGGGTTGGGGGTCAAAGCCAACAGGAAGAGCATTGAAGGCAGTGAAGTGCACATTAAAACCCTCCACTGTACGTGGACGAAGGACAGAGGACAAAGAGCTTCACTCAGCAGTCCAGGGAGAGCAGGGAAACCCGAGCGCCTCATCTCTATGACAGGGACCTGGTAACATGCTACTGAAGCGCTGGGTGCCTTTCATATGAAACGGACCCTCTTACATTCACCCAACAAAGAGGGAAGCGACAGGAGGGATCAAAGCCTGCTCAGACAATTCATTGTTGTGCTCGCTGGTATGAATCATAGTAATGAATTATTAAGAGTGATACTAAATAGGTTAAACCCCACAGGTCCACTCTCCATAGCGATGCAGTTAGTAATTAATTTATATGCTCGCATTTATATATACATGTTTGTGTGTGTGTGTGCGTGTGTGTGTGTGTGACAGAGAGAGAGAGAGAGAGAGAGAGAGAGAGAGAGAGAGAGAGTGTTGTGGTTGATCGCTCACACCCGATGTGCATATTTCAATACAGAGCAGAGACAGCAGAGAGGTGGTCCAGAACTAAAATATTGCTTTCTTGATATTTACTTAAGCATACTGGTAAATCTGTTCCATGATAAATCCATTGCATTTCACTCGTTTTCTCAATTTTAAACCACCGTGCATCAGGGAGACAGTATATAGGACGTATGTTACTGCCAGATAAATATTTGGGTCAAAAACAATGCCTTTATTCATAGACCATTTGGCAACATACAGGCCTTGGGACCCAGCTCATTCTTTGAAATGCGATTTCTGATGCAGAATTCTTCAAATGACCTTTAAAGTTTGAAAGTGATCCTTTCCACAGATTGTTACTGTGAGACTCTCCCGGTGAGTCTCCGTGCATTTGGAAGCTTGCTGCTTTTGAGGCGTAGCTGGTAGCAATGCAGTGGTGGGCTGGGGTGTGTGACACAGAGCTGGTAGAGACAGGGAGGGAAAATATCAATGAGATGATGAAGCGGGAACAGGACCCTCTGCTAATGCAAGGCCTGGGAAATATTTATGAGGTCTAAAAGAGGAGGGCCGTGATACAAATGTTCCTGTCCCATTCTGATGAGTCTGGTCTCCGGTGGAGCAGAAAGGATGTGGAAAACACTCAACACCAGCTCTGCTCCCAGAGCGCTGCTTGTTAAAGAGAGCACACACACACACATACACACACACACGCGCACACACACACACATGCACACATGCACGCACACAGCTGCTTTCATGGATGATCAGCAATGTACAGCAACACACAAATAATCAAACAAGGATACAATGAGATGGCCACAGTGAAACCAGTTCTGACAAATACATCTATTCAAACGTAGATATATTTAGGTATAAGCAAGCATACCTTAAGAGACTCATCACATGTACAGGAAATCACAACATACAGTATGCACGCATCAGAATAAGAACAAGCTCAGCATACACATATCCCCACACACAACTGCATATTTCTGACACGCAGGGCCTTCCCATGCACGTACACACGTACAGGACACGCGTGGCTCATGGGAACACACAGCACGGCTGAGCGCACACATAATCTCGCGTGCCAACGATACGTGTGAGGCGAGTAGAGCCGCGCTGTAGACACGCGACCGGCGCTGCCCCGAATGGTAAGGATGAGCCAGAGGGTTGGGCGCCCAGGAGGGAGAGGGAGAGTGTGCGCGTACGTCCTTGTTATGTCAGGGCAGCAAGTGATCAAATGGGCAGTCCCAGAATAAAGACAAATGGAGACACAGTCGTGCCCCCCTCCCCCGACGAGAGGCCAGGGGCCCACTTTCAAGGCCCCCTTCACACCGCTAATGTTTAGGGACAGAGAGTGGCAGGCTGTTGTACCTCCCATAATGCTTATTTATTTATATACTTCCAGCGGAGGAGGCTGACGCACAGAATTACACACGCTGGCTTCCATCTCTGCAGTAACTCTGAGTGTGTTAAGGGATAAAACAGGCAGGCTGGCAGGCTTGTTCAAAGGGGAGCAGATGTGCAATTTGGCCTGCCTGCCATTTCTATAGTTTTTTTTTTCCCTCCCTTGCTATGTTTCGTGTTCCGAACCTTCTGAGGTAAATCAGAGAATTAAATCAGAGAATGCTTGGTGTCTCCTACACCAAGGATACACCAAGCTACCCCCCCCCCCCCCCCCGCCCAATTTCATACCTTTGTTCCACAAACATGCCATTGTCGGGCAGGGGGACACAACTGGATGGTGAAAGAGGAGTCGCGACTTAATGTGAACAGACAGCCAATGCTAAATAAATAATCAAAAGCCACCAACCACAGGCCAGGAGGGGCAGCGTGTGCTTTCAAAGAATGTCTCCAGGGAATGGCACACGAGTACAAATAAAGAGGTCACTGGCAGCTACAGAGAGCAGGGAGGTACACGCCATTCTGCTGCCGAGCGCGCCTACAGCTGAAGAGGCCTCGCTCCTTCTACAGCATCGTAAACGGATCTTCAGAGCATTTCATGAAGCATGCTGCTGGAATCGGTGGGATGCATTACACATTACGGTTGGCAGATCATTAGCTTGTCTTCAAGGTCAATGGGAACGATCCTCTTGTGGAATATTCACGAGACAACAGGAAAGCCCCAGCCTATTAATACTCTTCGTGCTATCAATACACTCACTCGACAGTCCTATGCAGCACGTGCTGGGTATTGCATAGGACCGTCCCCAGAAAACCGTGTGAAATATATTTCTACGCTCAAGCGTTTGGGCTCGTAAACAGAAGATGAGACGTGACTAACGTGGCAGTTTTAAGGGAAGGATATAGAATTTGGTCACATGTAGCCTTTTATTTTTAGTAGGGACACCCACGCTGCCCTGCTGTGGGGATTGCTGCCTGTTCGTGGCCCTCCAGTGTGGCGAGTCCATAAAAGATCAAACGAGGGGAGAGTGCGCTGCAGAGTCCCTCACATGAGCGGTTCTGCAGGCGGCTTGAAACCCACAGTGCACACGGTATAAGAACATGCACAGAAAGCCAGGCACTCCAACACTGTGCACTGAAACATTCATGAACAGGGATGTGTGGGAGCATCCCTGACAGGGCATGTGTGTCACGCGTGTGTGTGTGTGTGTGTGTGTGTGCGTGTGTGTGTGCAGTATGTGTGTAAACTCATGTTGGTGCTATAGCCTGCTTGTCAGCCATGAACCCAGGGGGACACAATGCATTGTGGGAGCCGGGCAGGGCAGAGAGAGAAGAGACAGGTGGGGATTGGGAAGGACCTTCCAGCAGTCAGCAGGTAGAAGACGGCTGCAGCTGACGACTGAGGGGGGGGATGGGGGGGACTCGGATGGGAGATGCAGAAACAGGGGATGGCAAGGACCCCAGACGTTTTGCTGAGGCCCCCTCTGGGTGTTTCCACTTGTCAGCAGCACAGGGCTGTGACATTTCTGCTGCCATCACAAAGGTCATGCTTTAATTATCTCAAATGCCAGTGAGCAAGCACCTGCAAAAACAGGCCCAGAGATGATGTTTGTGGTGAAGGAACTTCGTACTGGCCGCCATTATTGGTACGGGACTGTCTGTCTGAAACCAAATTACTGAGCGTGATCCATAGCTGCATCCGTATCCCGTGTCTCTGGTGGCTTCACCCTGAAACAGTGCTTGTGTGGAGCTTGTGTGTACACCAGCATACTGCAGGCTTGTGGAGCAGTGGAGCTGTTGGGAGGGGGGTTTGAATGAGTGAAGGCTTAGTCATTTTGACATTATGGTCGTTTGCCTTTAAATATTTATTCTGCTTTTTTATTTGAACTGCTCTTGTGAATCTGTTGTTGGAAGGATAATTTCAGTTCTCAGGTCCTAAAATGGCAGTGAAGCCTGACTAAGTGTGTCTTTCATGCCAAAGGAATAACAATCACATAATGACACAGCCCTATTTGGCCCAACCCTTGATGTCTTAGTTTACATTAAGCAACACATTGAAGTCATTTAGGAGGGTCAATATTTTGGGGGGCTATGGTTACAGTGCGTGCACGCGCACACACACACACACACACACACACACACACACACACACACACACAGGTTAAAGTATGCCAATGAAAGTGCTGTATATTATCAGTGCGATGTACACAGCTCCTTCTGTCCAGGATTTTCCAGCATTTCTTTCTCTGTGAAAACATGTCGGACTGGTCCTACTGTTTACACAGCTGGGCTAATGGAAAAGATTGCTCAATATTAAATATGAAGTGGTGGGGGTGGTGGCAGAGCAAGAATGCACTATAAAGTGAGAGGAGATAAAAGGGAGAGACAGGCAAGGAGGTGAGTGATGCAGCCCGAGAGTGGGAAGCTCCGAGGGATTTGTGCTCCTTCCCATGACGACACAACCGATTACCTCTTCTTTTAGACCCTCCCCTTCCCCTCTCTCACTCTGTTAATCTAGCATTCTCGCCCCGCCCAATTCAGCTCAGTTCATGCTTTATTGCCATGACCTGATAGATGCTACATTTTACCTTTACCAAGAGGGCAACTCTCATCCCCCTTTGCTAAACAGTCTACAAGAAACAAAATCACCATACGCCTGGAAAGACTGATCTACTACACTACATGAGATTTTGGAGAGCTGGCTGCATGGAAGAAGTAAACACAAGCGATCTGGTTATCCTTTCCAGGGACGCTCCCATCTGGATCTGACTGGGATTTCACCTCCCCTGCCCTGGTCAGACCCACCACGACCAAAACCCACAGACACCCGACACCCTCGTGGCCATGCATCCGTCCAAGGAAGAAGACAACAACACCATACAGCAGAGGAAATCCAGTCCAATAATGGTCACCTTGCCAGAAAACCCCCATCTTAATGAATTCCCTGTTTCTGCATGGCCTTGTACCTTAGACAGACTCAACACAACCCCCCCCTTGGGGTGTGTATACGTACATACACACACACGCACACACACAGACACAGACACCCACACGCACATGCACACGCACACGCACCACACACACACACACACACACCTCCTCAATGTCACCCTTTCCTAAACAGCTCAAGCTGTTAAAAATGACCCTCCCCTCATTGCCTTTAAGACAACTGTCTGAGATTGAACTGACAGATGACCACAGCCGAAGATGTCGCAATCTGCAGTCAGCTTTCAAGACTGAGACACACAGGACAACAACTTCACCAGTAAAGCATGCGGTCACCTACGCCGTGAACAATTACAACAGCGGTCCTAGTGGATAACAATGCTGGACTTGCACTAACGTCTCATTCACACATGTAGTTAAAGCAGTTTAGAGGCTACCTTTTCATAACTTTTAGTGGTGAACACATCTCTCTCCAAACTCACACAAACAAAACATACACGCACGCATGCATACACACACGCGCGTGTCTGCACGCACACATGCACGCACACACATTGAAATGAGCAGCAAAAACACTTGTTGATAGAGTTCACTTTGATTAGCGTGTTTCACATGGCAACCCGATTACTGGCGGCAACACAACACTGTGCAAGAGGCCTTTCTACTCTGTTAGCCACAGCTAGACATCAACAACTTCACTCACACTGGTCCTCTTGTCCATTTCTCTCCCCGATTCCACAAAGTATTTCACAAATATGAATCTCTGAGAACTTAAAGAGTTCCTACTCACTCATCTGGGCAAGGCTGCAGTTCTTCTCACCAGCCTTGTGGTAGGACACCCAGGTTGTTTGCTCCATCCTCACATTAAAGGCAAGACACTGAGTTTAGCTGCGACGTGCGTGTGTTAACGGTAGCCCTGCTTGGCTCCACATGCAATGTCAAAGCAAATCTTGTTTTTGCCTCTGTTGAAAGAAAACTCCAACTACAAAAAAAGGTCAAAGAAGGTTAAGCGTATGTATTTTTATGTGCGAGCATGCTTCATGCATCCAAAGAGCATTATAGCTAAGGTGGTTTCCATCATGTACCGCTTCCCCAGTTTTATCTCTTTGGCTGTGTATGTTATAAGCTACAGACAGGAACACGGAACTGAGGCTGAACACACAGTTTACGGTGTCCTGGTAATAGTTTGAAAGAACGGAAAACTATTCACAACAAGACCTACACAAGGTTGGAATATAGGTGAAAGCAAACAGAAGAAACAGCTTCATAATGCCAAAAGCAACATGATATCAAGCAAGTCAAAACAAAACAACTGACTATAAATACTTTTACCAGTAGCATCTGGCCTTCTCTTTATCTCCTGTTTTTCACATTTCCCACAGAAAAGGATCACTTGACATGCCGTCACTCTTCTGGTTAACACCTTGGGAACCAACTCAGAAAACCCAGATATGACACAATAAATAAAATCATGGTGGCATGATTTTAGCTCACACTTCTTTCCAGAGTGGTATTCTCAAGAGGGTTTTTAACCTTAGAACAATATATGGCATACAACAGCGCACTCTGTGATCCTGGAGCACACCCACTAATGGCTCTAAATGTCAGCGGCAGAAGGCCGTATAATAGGGGAGAATCTTTCCAGACTGTACCACTGGAGCAACGGGGGGGGGCAGCCTCTCCTCTCTCTCATCTCACGCCTGTGGAGCACTCTTGCCTCACCAGGGAGGTGCAGGGGCTGAGAGCACATCCCCTGAAAATCACGCCACATCTGAAACACTGTACTCCACCTGAAGCGGGCCTCACCATGTCTGGGGAGAGGGAGCACCCAGGCCTTCTGCATCTGTATGTATGAGCGCGCACGTGCGTGTGTGTGTGTGTGTGTGTGTGCGTGTGTGTGTGTGTGTGTGTGCGCTAGTACTGGTGTACTGGTAATATTAGTAATAGTAAGCATTAGTAAGTAACAGTTAGCACATAATAGTACAAACAGTAATCCTAATTAAAAAGTAATGTAAGATTAGAAATAGTAAACACTAATAATTAATATTAACTATGCAGTCTTAGTAACAGTTACAGTAACAGTAGTATTAAAAATGAATAATAGTAAGCAAGTAATATTAGTTACTTTACTGCTATTACTACTATTATTAAATGTTGAGGACCATTAACTTTACCTCTTTCCAAACCTAGCCCTGCAGATCTGGCTAAAGAAATAGAGCTGCCTCTAATGAATATGTTGCATAAATGCATGAGTGGTCAACCGTCAAAATGTTGGCTGCATGCTTTTACTTTTATCCTTGAAAGACAATAATGCTGACAAAGGCTTTGGTTCTCACAAATGTTCCATCCCTGCCTCCAGCCCCACCTTAGAGCCAGAACAAAGATACTATGTGATTCTGCGCTTACTAAGTTTGATTTTCCTATTCGAAATGTCGCTTGGTCACGGCTGATGGCACGCGTACAAGCTTTGCACAAACAAAGCACAAAGCAGAACTCGATCGCGAGCGAGCCAGCACGCGATGATTGCACAACGTTGCCATAATGTTGTAGCAATTATAATAGAAAGAATGAAACATTAGCTGGGCAGAGCCTTCAGCAGCAAAGAGAGGCGGGAGACTGAGCCGGAACACTGGTGGCAAAGGTTTTCGGGATGCTGTGAGGAAAACATCTTCTTCCTGATTCCTTAAGCACTTTTACCCAGACAGACAGAGAGAGAGAGAGCGAGAGTGAGGCATGTGTCAGGCGACATACAGACACGGCATGTTCGAATTCTGCTTTGTGTCTTACGGAGATGTTGGGGGTGCAGGAACTGTCAAGGGGTGGGGTGGGGTGGGGTGGGGTGTGGAGGGTGGGGGGGATGGGAGGGATGGGGACGCTGGCACAAGCGGCGTCTGCTCACTTGTTTTCTTTCCCTCTTTGCGAAACGCCGCCGGCCTGCCAACCCAAACGTCCCATGTATTACAGAAGACCTATTTCAGCGCTTGTTTACAGCAGCGCTCGGAGCTTGGAGGCGATTCAGGGCCGGAGCAATTAAAATGAATTCAATTACAGGACGTGGCGTGCGGGGGGGAAGCAGCCGTATGGAGTGGTCGGAGGGCGGCTGAGGTTACACAAGGTGTTTTCTGTTTCGATGCCCCTGTTGCTAGCTATGAGCAGCCAAAGGGAAAGTGCTCAGAATAGCTCGGACCAATTATTGCCCAGATGCGGATGGGAAAAATGAAGATGCTGCATCAGAGCGCCCGCCTCACGATTGTTTTGCTTCTTATCACTTCGAGTTCATTACCAGCTCCCAGCCGCCTGATCGCAAACCCCCACCAGGCCAAATCTGTGCAAACAAGGCTAGATAGGCAGGACAAGCGGGTGGATCGCTGCAGCCCTGTAACGTTAACAACAGCCTGCTCCACCTCCTAATAAACAAGGGTCCGTGCTCCAAACCCTGACATGCCCCTCCTTAAAAAAGGCGGCGCTTTTGCAGGACTGAGTGAGAGGAAGCGCAACATGCTCCTGGGCCCCGCTGATCCGGGCCGCTGCCGTAACGTCCCTGATGTGTCCTTGGACAATTTCCAGCCATAATGCGTGATCACGTGACGCAGCCAATGCACCTCATCGCGGCTAATGACCTCCGTTACAACTTCCTTTCATTTCCTCTGACGTCCGCGGACTGTCGCCTCCAACAACACGGAGTCACAGACCACACCAAAACACAGCTCGTTTCCCTCTCATTTTCAAATGAAATAAATTTTAAAAACTACTTTTAATTTTAACTTAGCTGCCAACAAAAACATTTTGGACAAAAATAATCCCTTATAATGATTTATACATATGTCCTGTCATGCTCACATTTTTACATTTTTGAGTCCGGTTCTCTCGTTTTGACTGTTGACTGCCAAGAGTCACACTGATGTATATGAACAACTCTGATGTCAAAGGCACCCTGGGAAAGAAAGCGTGTCTCATTGTGAACCCCCTGGTTCATGTCTGGACGAATCCCTCTTCCACCCTCCATCGTGCCATTTCGCCCTCCTTCCGCCTGCCCCTGTGTCATTTTGTCCCACCCCTGCCCACGCGCCTCAATTTTTTTTTTGCTATATGTGTCCCGTGCCTACCTGCAGCGAGCGCTTCCCATTCCGCCAAGCTAAACGCCAAAGGCTTATTTGACATTTTTATCCATGCTGAAGTGATACAGTATTGATGTCTTGACATATCAATACAAAGAGCGTAGCAGGAGCACAATCTGTCACAAGGGTTCTGTTCTCAGTTTCTTCCACTTGGACCTGATTCCCAACACCCAGCAGCATGATACTGTGCATCCATGACGCCAACAAGCCCCTCTCTGAAAGTTTAACACATTAGGCTAACAAAATTAAACTGACTCATTAAATTGCATTACTGTGTCAATGCATGACAATATGTGTCCTAACGTATTTAGTCAATTAGAATAACAGGTATCCTGAAGGGAGAGGAAGAAGTAATGTCACCACACGCCACAGACCAGCACAGATTGTGCTCTGATGTCTTTGTGAGGGAGGCTTCACATTGTGGTGTTGAAAGGAAGGCTTTGTCTTGGCAAAGGAAAAGACATCAGAATGAGATGAGCCTCTGAGGGGAATGCTTGTTCTTACAAGTCAAACAAGTAAATACTAAACAATTACTTAGATCACAGGTTTTCAGGTTGCTTTAAATAAAAGCAGTTAGAAGCTGGAACAATGTATAAAGCCAGTGAGAGTAAAGGGTTGCTCAGGGTCAGACAGATACAGGGGGTATACTGGCGTACACTGGTGCCTACTCAGCTACCATTTTAGCTCACCAAACAAACCCGCAGATAAATGTTTCATCTCATATTTACTCGACAGCTATAGCGAGATAGATATATAGAGACTTCTTCAAGAAAACAGACAGACTCTATGCTATGATACGTATGAAAGTTTTCAGTGCATGGCGGGCCACGTTCGTTTTCATCCTTCAAAAGCAATTTCCATTGTCTCTCTCTCTCCCTCTCCCTCTCTGCAGCTGGTCCCTGTTCTTAAACGCCTTCAGCGTGCCCCCCTGTGTGCTGGCTCACATTACCCGAGCAGCGACTGACCTGGCACTAAGGTGACAGCAGTGACTCAAAGACCCATCAGCCCTGCCTGCACCCCTGAGTGGTGGGTTGGGAGAGGATGAGGGATGCCAGAGCAGGACAAGGGGGTTGAGGTGGGCTCGGGAGAGAGTCTGCCAGCAGTCAGGATGAAAACTTGATTGATGCTGTACAGGGGCCACTGGAGTGACCTCATCTTACTCACACACACACACACACGCACACACACACAAAAGAAGATTAATATTAAAATGGACGGCTACGGCGACCTTGGCCGTCAGGGGCGGGACGGGGTGAGGCGAGGACGGAGAAGGACGTCGGCACCAGGGGGGTCGGAGCGGCGAGGCTCCCAAACGAACACCTCCCAGCTGCTCCTCACCACCCCTACGTCAGCACCACTCTGCCCGTTTAAGGGCAGGAAAAAGCAGCCCGGCAAAGTTGAGATAACAACTCCTTCCCCTTCATTAATATTCAAGCAAGTTAAAATGACAAATTAGCCGTGCCCTGCTGTGCTGCAGAGCCTAGCGCTCAGCGTGGGCAAAATACATTAGAGGAAGGAACACAAGGGCAATAACAACATCCTCGAACTCTCATATAAGTACTGGAAAAAACAGCGCGGGCATGTACATATCTATTAAAAAACGTTAACAGCCGGCTATGCGTGCGGATGATGAGTTTGATTGAGTGCACGCACGAATAAAGAACGCCCACTGTAAGAGCGCTCTACCGCTGTTCCATTAGCTGCGGCCCGCAGACATTAAGCCTGGAGCTCTGAAAACCGCGGCCGTTTGTCCCGCTCCTGCACAATGTCACCGCCTAGCTCAGGGGAACGGCGAGGCAGGCCCGCGCCCCTGCTCCCTCCACCGCGGAGAGGTGAAAAGTAATTGATTGGAGTGTTTCAATGAGCTTATTCTCTGTCCTCGGGGGCTTAGCGGATGAGTATCGACCGGGTAATTGATTGATTGGCGTCTCGGAGACAGTGAGTCAACAACATCATCACTCTTCGCGTGCCCATTTCCGCGGGGGCGCCCGTGAGCATGCTCAGTGCCGGCTGTCGCAGAATCACGCTCCCCGCCCCCTACTCCTGGAGAGAGAGCGTTAGAGGGTTGGCAGGTGAATCACTGTCAATAGGCAGTACACATCATTACCCTCGAAGGCAAGGCTCTGTGCAATGGCCCTCCTCCTCAACAGCTTCATACTGCTGAAGGACACAATATATAGGGAGAGTTAGAGCATGGTGGTGGGGGGGGGGGTGATTAACTGCACTATCTGTGTTCTGGTTAAGAGACAAAAAAAATCAACATCACTGTACTCAGGAAAGAGGCTAAACCTGCACACAGACTTATGGACAAGTAGCAGTGCCCACTGTGATTTCAACACATATTTCAAATGATTCAGAATGAATAAATGAATAAATGTAAATGATTCAGACACAGGGGACAGAGAAATCAAATGAAAAACAATGCATGGATGTTTACAAATATACATATGCACATGTTTATGGGCATACGCATATGCACACAAATATGCTCACGATTACTCTATAATACAGGCACACACCCAGACACACACACACACACATAAAACCCCCAACAGCTGAAAACCCTCTCCTCCCTCTAGCCTGGCTCTTGCCGCCCCTCAGCAGAAAGCACAAGCCCCCACGCGCCCTCAAAACATGCCTGTACATGAGTGAAGCAACCCTTTTGGCCCGGCACAACTGTAACCTGTGACCCCCTGCAGGAGTCGTTTAACTCCGCCGTCTTTCCTTCAAGGTTTATTTTCGGCCTGCAGTCTGGCGGGGGTGTGGCGGAGGGTCCGCCCCCTTCCCAGGCTCTCCTGCTCCAGCCATCGCAGGGAAGGACACAGCCCTGCCAGCATCGTCAAACTGCTCATCAACATAGACGGACTTATCAACACTGCATCCCCATCTTTGCTCAACGAATCAGAATGACTAGATAGGTTTTTACTTTTTTTTTGTTAACGGTCTGTTCTCATGCTGTCCCCCTTCTGAACAGAGAAATATATGTGCAGAGTTTCAGGGGCAAGCGGTGAGACGCCAAGCAACGGGTTGGGCTGGAAAGATGTAAGACTTGGGGGTTTTAGGATATCACCACTTTGGTAGGAACAGGTAGGGTATGAATTAGGGGTCACAGGGTACACTCATGCATACGCACACACACGCACGCACGCACACACTGCAACCAGTGTAACCAGAGAAGACAAGGGAGGGGGAAAAATGCTGATAAAATGGCTGTTAATCTGATTAGGCCGGTCCTGTCGCTATGAGTTTTGGCTTTGTTTTCATTTCAGTCTGAAAACAAGGAGAGGAGGCCTGCCAGACAGGAAGAAGGTCTACACCAGGGAGTCTTGTTAACAGTTTCCACTCTCCACTGTGCAGAGAGAGGGAGAGGGAGGGAGAAGGAGAAAGACAGAACACACATTCTTTTCTCCTCTTACTGGCACGCATGCACACACAGTCACACACACACACAGGCGTGTGCGCAAACACACACACACACACACACACTCAGGGTGTGTGTCTCTGGACACTCTGTGGGAGTAGAAAAGAGAGAAAGAAAGAAAGAGAGAGAGAGGTGGAGAGAGAGAGAGACAGAGAGAGAAATTGAGAGGATATCATTCCCTGAGATGCAAATCAGATCTGACAGCAGAACTAGAGTGAGGGTAACCACCCACCCCCCTCCCCCTCCTTTTTTGGGGTACAACTAAAAGGACCGCTCACTGAGCCACCGTGGGGGCGTCTCATTTTCTCAATCGCGTGCGACGGATCACCGGCATCACGCCGCGCCTGAGCATTAACCACGCCGAGGACTGCAGCACAGCATTCCCGCACATGCTCAGAGCGCGCAGCAAAAAACAAAGAGACTGTCAGCTTAACGGGGAAAGCGGACGGCTTTACAGGATCAGAGGGGGACAGTGTACCGAGAGGGGACAGTGGATGCAGAACCCAGACACTGAGGGAATGCTGAAAGCTCACAGTGGGGGTGGACACGGAGGGTCACGCCAGGACTCACACTGACCTTGATAACCCTTCTCCACGCTACCCTCCACCCTCCACCCTCCCCCCGGGACCTGGGGTGGTGGGCGGGCTGGACAATGCTGGTGTGATCACGTCCAGCGGGGGCCTCTGCTGCAGGCTCACTCATGCCTCTGCATCCTTTTTGCACAATTACTTTGATTAAATCAATCAATCAAAGGACGGGTGACGCGACATGAGCCACTCCCGTTGTAAATCCCATTTCTCTTCAGCAGGGGTGCATCTTCTGCTTCAGTCCTCCGGCCGTCATCCCCACTTACACCTCAGTGGAGTGGATGGCCGCTGACCCAAACCACATGCGCTTAAATGTGGCTGCAGGGATCGCCGGAGGGACGGGGGACCGGTTACGCCACAGCAAACAAACAAATTCCGTGTTTCGCTTTTCCTCGAGAGAGAAGAGTGAACGCTGTGTGGACACACTTTCGCAGAGCATTCTGCGTCCTGCAATGGACATGTACAAAATGTGTGGCGGTCATATCTTTTTTTGATGATTTCAATCTAATCAATTTTTTAAAAATCGACTCTAACGGTTATGGTCGCATATTGGGCTGAAACATATTGACATACAAGTACAGGTGTGTTTGTGTCCATTTGGACTTCTATCTTTTGAGATGTGTTTATAGCATGCAGAAACCAATCCAATAAAAAAAAAAAGCATTTCTGCGATCAGACTGTTTGGAAGGACTCCCCTACGCAAGGCGCAAGCGGCAATCAGACACTGACCTAATTTTTGCAGCGGACAGCCGATCCCACTCAGCTACAACATCTGAGTGTGTTATGAAACGGTAAGAAACAACAGCCCGGAGCTTGTTGTACGGTTTCTCTGTGAAGGGAGGCTGAGAGATAATGGTGGCTTCAGATGTGATCACTCGTCCAGACCGGGGTGTGGAAGGGGGGGTAGAAGGGGGGGGTGGTAGTGACAGAGCACCCTGGTGAGATCAGGATGCCCTCTACCTTAGACTCCTCCCAGAGAGAGAGACACACACCCTCATATACAGCGGCGATGCCTGAGAGCTTTTAAAAGCCTCACATTTTTGCATGAATAACCAGAACATCGTGTGCTTCATTTTTTTTTTTTTTTTTTCCCCAGAAACCCTGTGACGAAAACTGCCTGTACATGCGTAATCATATTACCAAAGAGGCGCTAAAAGCACGCCACACGGACTAGGGAAATGTAGCTTGTGTCACTAGAGAGCCGATAACACACGACTGCTATTGCCAAGGACTTTTAATATAAAAAAGAGACATGGTGTGAGAAAAGGAGGAATTGGGGATGGGGGGAGGAGGGCCAGGAGAGAAAAATGGGGTAAACCCATTACTTCTTTCAACAGGATTTTCTACGCTGGGTGTCTGCGACAATGATGGCAAAATGCAAATGGTTCCCCAAGCAAACGATATTAAATTTTGAGATTCACATCCATTTTGCAGTGAGGACGCGGGGAGACGCAGGGGGGAAATGATAGATGGCAGTCTGAACTTTAATCAGAACTGCGCCTGTGGCATTTTCGGGGAGGTATACAGGTTAATCAGTCAACTCCCATCATGTGACCAGGCCTGACACCAGCCAGCGATTCGTCTCTTTTCCATCAGCACCCCACTACCCCCCCCCCCCCCCACCTCACCAGCCTTCAAAGGGAACGGAATGCACAACCAGCAACCCGGATACAATTCTCTGGGCGGATCTGAACCAAATTAAAAGCAAACATTTAAACAATGTTCAGACAACGTGCACACAGCCAAAACACGCCACCCCGGATCAAGAAGGGGGTCAGCCAAGATAAACTTTGCAGGCGGTCATCGCTCATTTACAGGGCCATGCTGATCACGGAATGGCTAGGCCCAACGGCGCCGGGCATTATTAGTGTTGTTATTGTCATCTATTTGCATGTTTGCTTGAAAATGCCTCAGCAGCAGCCAGACAGCTAGGCTGGGCAGATGGGAAATGTTTGTTTTTTTATCTGTGTTCTAGGATGTTGCAGAAGGGCAGGAGTTGAGCAACACTTCTCAGTTTCAGAAATGACCTTCTCAGGAGCGAGGCCCTGATTTCCCTGCTTTGCCTGTTCTATGCTCTCGTTTTTTTTTTTTCTCACATGCTGTTTATGAGACAGGGACATTTCTCAAGGCTGGATGGATGTCCTTTTCGTTCCTGTTCGGACTCCACCCACGTGGACTGGCCCAAGTGGGGCGGGATGGGGTTTTCTCCCTCCACAACCCTCTTGTCAATCTGCCGTAGCCCTTGCGACTCCTGCGTACGGGACCAGCCCCCACCATCCCTGCTCCATCCCGTCTTGCACCGCCCTCCCCAAAAACACCTCCACATATTCAAAAGCAGTCTGATGCACAGTGTCCTGAAAATAAAATGAACGTGGAGGTCTCTCTCTATGTACCGAGGAGCACGGTCATCTCCATAATTCACTATGGCAGGACAGAAAGGGAACTTGCATGCAAGAAAGTATTTATTAAGGGCGCCCTGAAAATATGCCGGAGAACAGAGTGAATCATCTTTTTTTTTCCACAAGTACTGAGGCGGCGACAGTCGTCCAGCCCTGACAGAACTTCAAACAGCAGCAAAGTCGGTTTTACGTGTCCCCGTCCTCCTTAGCCGGTGACCTTTCCCAGCAGCCATCTCTGTAACCGGGCCAACCAGGGACTCGGCAGGTACAACGTGTGCAAATTTCCCATCCCTAAAGACTCACAACCCCAGCCCGCGCCTAGAAAGGCGAGCGCTTGATATCGCACCTTGGCGAATTGTCACTTCCGCTCCACTCCGCTCGGCAGCACACAGATCAGGCGAGAGCCACGCCGCGCCTGCCCAGTCGGCCTTCGAGGCCATCTCTCAGATGACTGGTTGTCTGGGTGATGAACACCTGCCTCTTGTACAGTTGTCTCTATTAAATTATACCTGGCGTTCTGCACTAAATCTGGCCTGCCCATTACGACATTTTTAATAAATTCAATTCAAAATTCAATAAATTAAGCACATCATTGTGTGGACCCATTTATTCATTACTACCACTTTAAGACCTCTGCAAAAAGCTTTGCCTATATATCTACCAGTCAGACTCCATACCACGGGCACAGAATTACTCAAATCCGAGGAAGCTTTATTTGATTTGTGTTAAATCATGCTATCCAATGTAATGTCCTAAAAAATACACCCAAGGCGTAACTACATGGCATTAATTCTCCATTCTCCATTATAGTCTTTCTCCTACCTAAAGGCTAAATGTAAGTGGTGGCTGGTTTGGTCAATACTTGGATGGGAGATAAAATCAGCTTGCTATAGGAGGGCAGTCTTTTCTCTGGACCAAGCAGAAAACAAACCACTCAGTGCAATGATGGAGATGTGCTGTCTTTTGGATGAGATGTTAAACTCAGTGAACTCAGTGTTGTCCCTTGGCAACTATTACAGAGATGGGTGTTGTCCGATGTCCTGCCCAAATGTGGCTTTCTCAGACTGGCCATCTTATCATCCGCCAGTTCAACTGGTCTAAGAAATCCTGGTCCCTCCATCTCGAATGACACGTGGTGAGAATGCTGGGACTGGCTGACTGCTGTGCATATTCATTCATTCACACACATGCTGTAACCCTCATTTGGTAATGGAGTAGTTAAATACTACCGTTTAAAAGTATTGTGGCTTGAGGTGTTCCGGTGATGAAGGCAGGAACAGAGATGTCAGTGGTACTGTACTATACGCTGTAAGTACAGACAGACTACCACCTTGATTATCACTGATACAGCATCTGTAATTTCAACAAAAATCACAGTTTTGTCCAATCCAATACATTCAGTCAGTAGAACCATGACAATGATAAAACTGTTGTTTCTATGGACTTGGCTGACTGGTGTATGGTTGTTATCTTGGGTTTATTTTTTTCAGCGAAAACAATGCATTTCGACATTAACTGAGGGCGTACATCCCCAGCTACTGAAGATCCCCAGCTAGTTACAGGATCAACCCCCTGAGCTTTACTCAGGAGCCCATTTCACGCTGCCAGGCTTTAATTAGAGTGCTGGCTAGGGCTGCTGCATCAGACCTATGACCCCCCACCTCCCAGCCCACTGCCACAGCACTCCAGGCCAGTGGGTGGACCCTCCCTGATGGAGAGTGGGGACTAAAGGCCGTGGCCCACACAGATGAGGCAGCCCCTCACCCCACCCCCCGGAATTCATTACCGCGAATTGGGACAGGTCCCCTCTGCGGGGCGGGATGGATGTGGCTTTTAATGGCGAGGAACGGCAGAGGCTGGTGCCACATGCTCGGGAAGTGAGAGCGCTGGCTGGGGCCTTCAGACGGGAAGCTCATCCATCTCCCGCGTGTTATTCTTTCTCCTGCGAGTCAGTGCCATCCGTTTCCCTGGGGCTGCTTCTCTCCGGTCTCCATTAGCAGGGCAGGTCTAGCTCCCCCCGCCCCCCCCCCCTTTTTGACGACAGAGGTGTGCTGAGTCCAGGGGAAGGAGAAAGCTAGTGTGAGTGGATGGACACTAGCTCATCCATGAGTAACGATGCCGTAGCTTTCTGCCACCCTCCTCCCCTCTGAATGGGAGTTTCAAAGCAGGCACAATGGTGGGGGTAGTGCGAATGCATCCAAATATGCTCTTTTCTCTGTGACGCTCTTACCTCCAATATTGCCCTGATCCGTCTGGATTTACACCCCACAAAAACAGTGGCCGCGCTGAAAGGACTGCATGAATTAAAATCACCCAAACCCACACAATGACGAACAGCCAAACAAACACAACAACAAAATGACACTGAAAGCACAAACCTAATGATATATGCGTTTGTTACCTCTCTATTTTTTTCACTTTAACCCTTTTGACCCCCGAGCAGGCATTGCTAAACCAAACAACTCTTTTGTCAGGTCGTCGTCGATGAAATCACGAAATAAGAAAACGTCGTTTCTCAAGAGGAGCACATTTAGACAGCCATTCCTGTCGAACTGCCTTCGGGACTAATGGGTAAAAGGTGCACAACGCATACCGATTATGACCGGGTGAGGTGCTCACGGACAGGAACGTGTGTGGGCCCAGGTCCCTGGCTCGGCGTCAGCTCGGGCTGCGAGGACGAGGGGCAGACAGCCATCAGCCCATCTGTCAGTGCGCTGCATCTGAGACCTCAGAGGCCGCTGTTACAGATGAGCCCGTCCCGACTCCGCCGGTCAGAACTGCCCCCCCCACACACACACCTCCCCCCTACGCGCCTGTCATCTGCGCCAAATGAGAGAGAGAGAGGCGCATTCCTCCCTCCATTTGCACAAAACTTTCATTACCACCAATTTACGCATAAGCCATATCTGCACCATTACACCGGAGCGCCATAAATCAACCTAATCTTCCTCCCGGGCCCTTAAATTACACTTTCGAGGTGGTTATTAAAATTTGTCGCCGTGCAACGCGCTGCGCAGGATTGTGGCCGCTGATTGGACGGGCCCCAGACAAATCTGTTTCGGGGGGCCTTTCCTTGGAGCCGTCGGCGCTGGAGAAAAATCTGGCGGCTCGTATTGAGCAAATTTGAGAGTGGGCGATATCATTTGGTATGATTTATACGCTTATATATGTTTCAATCGACTGCTGCGCCTTTAAAGCCGGTGTGTGAAGCTACCCTCCCCCTTTTTTCATTATCATTACATCCCCCTGCCCCCCCCCACCCAAAAAAAGAGACCCAGACGCCTCCTCACAAACTCAATCACGCACACACACCCCCTGATAAGACGCATGATGAATAGTGTAATTGAACATGGTGCCGGCTAATGTTGCTTTGCTTTGATTCAGTGGAAAGTGGAAGGTGATTACCTTTTAGGATTTATTGTTATTGCCGCCTTATTAAAATACAGCCACACCGCTGGGCTCCCATGTAGCAGCCACGCTCGGCGCGGACGGACACATCCATTCATACGCTCAGTCTACAGGCGTGGAGTCAAGAGCGCCTCACGCTCAGGCCCAATGAGAACAAACACACAGATACATGTATCGGTGCAAAAAATTTGCACTTAAATTGTGTCCTACAAGAAAACGGTCATATATAATTCATGCTGGTGTTTTTTCTTTTCTTTCTCTGCCCCCCACCCCCACTGAGAAATTGAGAACACTGTATTTCTTGCATGGAGTTGGTTCTGCAACATCAAAGCCGAAGTGAAAACCCCAGAGGAACAGTATGGAGGAAGCCAGAATGATAACATTAGTGTTTCTGTGCTAAACACGGAGCAATCCATCCTGGAGAACAGCAGGGGGATCAGACGCAGCCCTCATGCTTTGACAACAGGGGGCCATAACCGTGGACCACTCTGGGCTGGCCTTCCTCATCCTCCTCTTCGGGAATAAAAACACATCATGCCACATAAATCCCACCGAGCTCTGCGCCTAGCCCTAAGGGGATATAACTATGTGGCTTTATCTGTGTTCAATAAAGAAGAACATGTGCTAAAGCAACATGTGTGTGCACACATGCCTGTGTGTGTGTGTGTGTGTGTACTTCACATCCCTAGTAAGAGACAGCTAGAGGGGACGGGACCTGTGTCCAGCACTGTGAGCTAACTCCACTCCAGATTATTGTTCTTTTTCATCCCTCTGTCTAAACTTAGCCTGGAGGTTTAATTTTCTGTGATAAACACCAGATTTTTGAAAGTCCTGACAGTGAAAGTTTGTATACTGTGTGTGTGTGTGCGCGCGTGTGTGTGCGTGTGTGTATGTGGGTGTGTGTATGTATATAGAAAAACAGATAAAATAAATCGCTAGGAATATGGATAGATATAGTGAAAGGTGAGACAAAGTGAAAGAGAGAGTGAAGGAATCATGGAGGGGGGTTATTTGCCTGGCGGCATGCACACCAATTTTGTCAAGGGATTTCAAATGCAATAGTAGAGAAGACAGTAGCGGCGAAGAAAAAAACTGAGATCATCACTTTCCAGGGTGTGAATATTTCAGCATAGAAACAACACACCTCACTTACAAAAGTGTTGCCAACAGATGTCCCCATTCTATCATTCCCCACAGCAAACTGTGAGAGCATCTACATCTTTATTGTACATTGACACTCTCTGCTCTACATCTCACACACAATCAGCTATGCAAAGAAACATGTTTCTAAATGTTAAACCCACAGAATTTGCTTACGCAACAAAATATCACAATTTACTGGAGACAGTATCTGAGCATCTTCCGCTGTACTCTGACTGCAATCTCTGACGTCTGAAACGCTTTGGGAACAGCACGCTTCTGAATCTTTTGCAACATAGGGAGGAACACGCGTACACACACATGCGCACACACAGCAGTCTGAACATAGGGAGGAACACGCACACACACACATGCGCACACACAGCAGTCTGAACATAGGGAGGAACACGCGTACACACACATGCGCACACACAGCAGTCTGAAGCAGCGGCCATCAAGCATGAACACACATATACATAGACGTCTCTGGGTCTACCTGAGGAGGAGGTGTGGTTCCACACCTGATTGCTTCCTGCACACTACATACTCAGTGACCTTTTCCAAAGAACCACATGCACACACCAGTTTGGACCTATACAGCCAGAAGAATCCATATCATTTTCAGGTTACAATCCTGGAGTTGGATTGTGGGATTTTACCCCCCCCCCGTGCTGCACGTGAATAAAGCTGCCAGCAGCTGTGTGCTTTGCTCTTGGGGTGAGGGAGTCAGGATGGGTGAATCTTTTCCCGGTGTGGACACAGCGCAGTGTATCTTGGGCCGCGGCAGCAGGGTGAGCAGGGGAGATAAGGGCCCGGATCCCGGAGAGCTCCAGAGTTGGGTATATGGGCGGCTTGGCAGTCTCATCAGGACACAGTGTTCTCCTGTGCCCCCCCCCTTATCAGGCTGCCCAGAAGCCGGGGGGGGGGGGGGCATGCTCTGTGAAAATGTTTTAGTGGAGAGCCCTCTGATAACGGGGAGGTGTAGGTGTGTGTGTGTGTGTGTGTGTGTATGGGGGTTCTGCCTGTGGAGATGTATGGCTTAACATGCGCCTACTGGTGGGAAAGCAGCCAGCACCATCCTGCTCTTTGTTCTCCCGCTATCTGCCTGTGAAAACGTAACTGACTTTTGATGAACCACGTTGAAGGGATTTTTATCCCAGAAAGGCTGGATTTTTTTTCTCTTGTTCTTCTCTTGTTAGGACACCTCAAAGACTGTTTTGCTTTTAAGTCTGTATTTTTTTTCCGAGGGTGGGGTGGGGGGGGGGGGGGGTTACTGAATGTGCAACAAAGGGCCTTTGGCAAGACTGAAACTGCAGGCACTGTGTCTCAAAAAACACAAAAACATACCCACACGCTGCCATACACATAAATATTACAAAAGCTTACATAATTAGTTGGAAATAAAAGACTCAATAAAGATGCGCTGTGAAGAAAACAGACCACACAAAGTTTTGAACCACAAACAAGTATGTCATGTTCTAACCTGGTTCTGTGTATTGCACTTTTGGAAGAACTGTGGTGGCTTTCTGAGCTGGTGGGTTTGAAAAGGGACAGCCAGGGGGTGTGCTCACAGACAGACGCACGGACAGTGCAGAGAGCCTTGCCTACCTGGAGCCTCTCCTGCTCTAATAGAGCTCTTCAGACAGATGGAGAGGCCTGTGTCCTGGCCAACTGTGCTTCTGGGGAGAAGGCAGGCCACATCGATCGTCTGTCTCCCACGTCAGCTGCAGGAAAAGAAGGAGAATTAGCTTTAAATGAAGTTTATTAGCTGTATCAGTCAGGGGCCTGGCTGGGGCCTTGTTGCTGTGGTGACACTGGCCTGAGGGGGTGTGGTGGGGGCGCGCGGGGGGGGGGGGGGGGGGGGGGGGGCATGGAAAGCATTACAGCTCTCTTATTGCTTTAATAAATACAGAATTTGCCCTAAATACAGGGTGGCAGGGCTTTCCAGCACATCCTCCTCAAGGAGGAAAATGAGATGAATTCCATTAAGGAATACAACCCTCAGACATGGTCTTTGAGAAGATCAGACAATGGACGGACATTCTAATACATGTACCCAAACTCCTTAAAAATAAACATTCTGACAACCAAGCCCTGCTGTCCACCGTAGTATAACAGTTTTATGGAAAAGGAGGGGAAATTGTGCCCCAAACATCAAAATATTGTTAGTGAGCGATTGGGCATGTGTAAGGAAAAAAATCCTACCACAAGTTATATATGCATTAGTGTATGGAACTCAATATTCAATTTCCAAGACCAAACACTGAATGAATACTGAACAAGTCACACAAAAACACAAAAACAGATGTTCCATCTCTTCTCATTTTCTTTCTTTCATTCCATCAATTTGCTTTTTTTTTGATAAACTGAGGGTAATGTTTTTCAACACTTGTGGCAACTCTTAGGTTCTCTATTGACTGTAAGCGGGTTGGTGCAAGAACATTTTTTGTATTTTTAATAATCGTAAGAATTCACAAAGAGTTTTTTAATATGCCATAACAAAGAATGGGCCTGTTATTGAGGTTATCACTCCATTCATTTCACTTTAAATGGCCGGGGCATCACACAGGAATTCTGTACTTATCACATGTAAGATAAGTAGCTAAAGAAATTTGCCTGTGACATTTCATTTACAGCTGATACGTTACTACCCTTACTATGCTAATCACCACAAACCCTGACATTTCATTTTACAACTGAATACATTATTGGGATCAATTATTGGGATATGACTTTTGAGAATGACAAGCCAAATAGCTAGATACCAAGCTAATCACAAGCAAACTACACTTACTCTGTGAATAACACTTGAAGAACATTTGATAACATGAAATGCTAGCTACCCAGACTACTGACTTTGGAGCAACAAACTTCAACTAACATTAGACGAAACAGCATCATTGTCAGTGCTATCATGATTAATCAATATCAATATCAATATCATATCATATCATATATCAATATCATATCAAGATAATACTGCATGGTATTATTCATAACATAGTTTCATTCAAGATTATACAACAAATTAGGTCCTCTGCTAAAAGTCAGCAAACCAAATGAATCATTAATCGATTTCTACTTAAAGAGGGCAAATATTTTGTAAACAGGAAAATAATTTGCTGCGATGTAAACAAAGAAAGTAAATTGTCAAAATGTCTTCTGGAAATAAGGTACACAACAACCGATGGCATTTCATAAAAAATATTACTAGAAAGTGTCAGGAAAGATATAGTTAATACGAACAGAATTAAATTTACTATTGCACTATATGCCTGATATACCCGCAGGCAGCCAAAGGCTAGTTTAGATAGGGTCATCCCCTCTCGCTCTCTGAGCAACTTGCAGGTGCCTCATAAGCTGTTAGAGGGTGGTGCTGTGGAAACAAGGGACACAAGAGCCTTAACCAGCTCAGCTTCAGAAGCCCTCACACCTAATCTTTATTGTTGTCTTGCAACACAGCCTGTGGAGTTTTTTTAATAACATGAAAAAATTATGTAATATAAAAAAGAACAAAAACCACAAACAAAAACAAACAATTCTCCTTATCTGTTTCCTGTGGTCGTCTGATATTCAAGCAATACTTAAGGGTGGTGAGGATGGCCCTCAGATAATGGCCCAAGACAGAAGATGTGACCATGCCCGGGTTAAGGCTTTGCAGCGATGTGGGCAAGAGGACAGGCTCCACGTCCAAATATCTAGTAGTGAGGCACACAGACAGTCACAGCATTGGAGCAAGTGACAGACATGGGGGCGAGTGAGCAAGAGAGAAAGGAAAGACAGAGAAAAAGGTCTGCTTCCATTTTTCATCCCTCTCTCTCCTGTCTGTGGCCTAGCTGAGCCACTAATGGCCATTGTGTCTGACTGGGATGGGTGTGTATTACTGTGTGTGGGGAGGAGTCAGGGTGGGGGGGGGGGGGGGGGGGGCTGGTGGAGGCACTGAGGCCCTGCTGTGCCTCAGCCATCATCTCTCACCAGACAGCCTCGGCCAAACCCAACACCCTGTCTCTGTCCAGGCGGGACAATAAGATCCCCAGTGATTCCCAGGCCAAGGGATGCCAAAGATGGAACAAAAAGGGAAAAACAATCGCAATCTGTGTGTCGGTTGTGCTCCCCCTACGGCAGGCTGTGCCTGCCTCTCAGACTGCATGCTGCTACTGCTCTCTTCTTGCCATGAAAATAGTATTTATTTCTGTTTTTATCAATGTAAACAGCATGAAAGATTTAGATGTGGTGTGTGGTGCAGCAGCTACCTCACTCTGGCACAGCAAGCCCCCTTAAATTTTACACATAGCGATGATAGATCTGTGCAGCACGAGACTTACCGATGCTTAGATGCTGGAATTAATGGTGTCTACCTTGCCAAAATTCTAGAAGGGACAACCAGTTTTATAGTCAGGGGGTACTGCTGGAGTTTTTACACTATCCATGAGAGCCATTTCTTCACCGGGCGAGCTTGCATATTTCAGAACACTATATAATCATCTCTGGTGTTAAGCACAGTATGCACTGAAGTAGGCAGAATGGCACAGCCTCTGCAGCATTGATGTAATGCAACAGATGCACCCGGGCCCACTGTTCCTCTCGGACACTGCCAACAAAGAAATGCAGTCTATTCAACTGTACGTTACATGTCTCAAATATCTTGAGTTTACATCAACCTGATGCGAATTCAGCTTCATAATAGAGAAAATGAAAAATGGCCTTCTTGCAGTCGCTATTGCAGGGAGTCCTGGGATCACACAAGCACGGGCTCTCATGTGGGAAACAATGGAAGAATTCTTTTTAAGCTCTGCTTTATAGAGTATTCAAATGACGCCAACTCAATTAAATTTCCAAATGCCAAGGACCAGACTCTCTTCAGCTGGAGAGGCAGTGGAACAATGAGGACACTTGAGGGAGCTGCGGGTGGGCAGGCAAGCGAGCAGGCCAGGAAAAAGAGAGAGAGACAGAGAGAGAGAGAGACAGAGAGAGAGAGAGACAGAGAGAGAGAGAGAGAGAGGGAGAGAGAGAGAGAGACAGAGAGAGAGAAAGAGACAGAGAGAGAGAGAGAGACAGAGAGAGAGAGAGAGAGAGAGAGAGAGAGAGAGAGAGAGAGAGAGAGAGGGAGACAGAGAGAGACAGAGAGAGAGAGAGAGAGAGAGAGAGAGAGACAGAGAGAGAGAGAGAGGGAGAGACAGAGAGAGACAGAGAGAGAGAGAGAGAGAGAGACAGTGAGAGAGAGAGAGAGAGAGAGAGAAAGAGAGAGAGAGAGAGGCAGGCAGGAAAGCTGAGATATATGCCCAATGGAGATACACCAGAGCTGCATCAAGCACCAACAACCTCTCAAAGCTGTATTTCTTTCATGAGAGAACAATCGGTCTCCAGATGAATGCAGACAGACATGCCTCTAGCCTCTGTACACCACCCCAGAGATGTGTACATTTGTATCAACTGACAACTGACTTCTGAAGTGAAGGCCAAGTGGCCGCAGGGAGAGGGGGAGCGAGGCTGGGCAAACGCCCTGGGCGCCGGTCACCTGGCCTCCCAGCCCTCACGCTGAGACAAAGTCTCCCAGGCACGCCGTTCGCCTTTATCAGAAACGCACTTGCAGAGCTTGCTTCAAATCAGAACACAGAGGAACCCGCAAAACATATTCAGCCACTCGCACGTCGCACTCCCTCTCTTGAATGTTGTCACTCAATAAACACTGTGCCTCAGACTATTTGGATCGTTGGGCTGTTTCACTGTTTTACTCCAGCTAAGCAATAGCTAATTGGTGCTAAGGCTTTGGGAAGGCGATGAAACTGCTAATGACGTACGGGCAAGCCTTAGAGATCGTCACACCCTCACTCTGTTGTTTTAAATGCATTCGCTGCAAGAAGGGGAAAAAAAAAATTGGAAAAAGCACTCTGTTCGGCTCACTGCTCAAGGGTTGGACTTTGCTCCAGAAACCATTTCTAGTCAAATTTAAATTAAGTTTTACAGAAGTGTACTAAATTTTTGATGACCAGTTCTGCATTTGCATGCCAATGCCAATCAATTTATAAAGCGCCATGTGGTTTTCATTGACTCAGAAAACTTCTCTGCAGGGCTGCTTTCCAGAGGAAATTTGCCTTTTCTTGCTCTTTTATTGGACTGGTGAGCTCCTCCAACACCCAAACTCCCAGAAAAGGAGATTTTCATCATGGTTCTTTATCCTTCCTTTCAGAGCTGCGAGAATCCGCACAACCTAAAGAGGAAGAAAACGACAAATGAAAAAACTGCTTTTATTTCTCCGGTTTTGATCAACCCTTGAACCTTTTGATATTATGCGCCGAGTTGCTGGTTCATAATGAAATGATTTTCGCTCTGCCTTATTAACCCCTCGCTTCATGCCGGCGACAGCCTTCGCTGTGTAATTGCACCATTAAACGAGATCGGCGCCGAGCGAACGTGCACTCCCCGGACTCGTCATGCCCTCGCATCAGACGAACGCGGGATGCGCTAATTGTCTTTCCGCGCACCAGGTCTCACGCGATGGAGGAGCTGCCAGGGCTGGAGCCGCATTCTGCAGTCACGGCCCACGGCCCGGCGTCTGCAGACTAAGGCACTCATGCAGCTCCTTCCACTGAGGAGAGCTCAGTTTGCTGCGTTTCATAACAACGCCAAAGGCTGCATCATTCTACAGCTGGGCCATTCTCTATGCAGCATCCTGGTACTGTTGTATAGTACTGTGCATACAGCCCACTGTATAATGCTCTTATTATGCCACTTCTGCAGTTTTCATTACAACATACAGACAGTCATATTCTATTATACCTAGATTTTCCACGCCCTTAAAGTACCACCGGCCCTTTTCCTTTGTAATGTTCCATTGTTTTCCTCATGTACACATGAGGACCTGTGCTGTAAGGGGGCCTCGTGATGTCACCGGGCAATGCTGCCACATGACGTGGCCTTCTCCCCCCTTACCGCACCATCAATAAAGGCCGGCCACTGCACCAAGCTCGCTGCGCTTTGTCACCTGCCCTGCGGTCCCTGTGCGATCTCTGTCTCTCTAATTACTTTTCCGCCTGGGCGGCTGGCGGTGGGCTCCCCCAGGCGCTCCGTGTTGATGAATGGGACTCCCTCTCCCTGCGCCTGGACCGTGCAGCTCCTTCTCTGGACTGTGGTCACAGCATTGCTGAGATACTGCAGCTGTGCTTTGCAGGCGAGAACGCGAGAATGCGAAGTGCTTCGCTGGGACGGCAGTTGGGACCAGGGCTCTGGCGCAGGGGGCTGCCGCGACAGAGCAGCAGGCTAGACGACTCATCGGCCGCTCAGTTGTGCAGCTGACCTCTAAGATGGACTAAAGACGGCACATTTTGTGTAGACAGGTTATGCCTGAGCTATCCGTCTGACTCGGACGTGTGGCAGTACAAAGTGAATTAAGAAATATTGTCAATATTTGACTTGATAGGAAAGAAAATCATGCATAAGAAACTGGTAAATTAAAAAAAATTAGTGATCAGAATGAGCAAAGGCTTACCGTAATTTTACACAACTTTCACATCAATCTCCCAATGTAAATCGGAAGAAATCATTTCTGTAGGTCATTACTGTTAGTGGAAATACACAGTTTAAGTTCCAGTTCCTTCAATTCAGCCAGGAATGCAAGGCCCTCCTCCTACAGGAAGGTCAGAGAAACATCCTGTAACACCTCCCAGCCTCAGGTTTGGCAGAGTGAGGGTTAACGCAGTGAGGCCATAAATGACCCTCCTCCTGCCCTGCGGATCCTCAAGGTTAAACCGTACATACTCGCACACCTGGGATTTTAGCACCATATGCGTGTGTCTATGTGTGAGAGAGTGTGTGTGTGTGTGTGTCTGTGTGTGCACGTGCTTTTAGCACCATATGCATGTGTCTATTTGTGTGTGTGTGTGTGTGTGTGTGTGTGTGTGTGTGTGTGTGTGATTTAAGCACCATATACGTGTTTCTATGCAGACACGCACGCACACGTGTGTGAGTGTGTGTGTGTATGTGTGTGTGCATGCCAGTGACTAAGTGCGTTTCTGTACATCTCTTTTACCTACACCTGCCTGGCCTAGTAACCCAGGTGGCACAAACCCAGTGTGTGAAAAACAACAAGCCGCCTCCCTGACTAATCACCAGACAGATTCATCACATTCATTCTGGCATGCTTTGTGTTCTGTTTTCCTTCCACTCTCTCTCCCGCGTCCCTCGCTGCTCGCCGCTAATGTTCCAGGCCCAGTGGGGAGCGTGCGAGAGCCTGAGGCAAGAGGCCATTAAATTGAGATCCTAATTTGTGTGGCTGCCGCTGTGGGAGCTTGGAGGCAGGCGAGGGCGCGGCGTGTGGAGGGGAGCGGGACAGGACGGGACGGGCACCGCCCACACCCTGAACCGCGGACAGGCTGGACGCTGCCGCACGCTCCGGCCACACCGCAACCGCTCTCCTCCTCCTCCTCCTCCTCCTCCCGCTCCCACCTCTCCTCTGCCAGCACAGGGCCACTTACTGCAGCTGGGAGTTAATGCTGGCTCTCCCTGACAATTTATGCACCCATGCTGGAGAAACACACATTAAGGCACTGTACGGAAACATTATGGATCCAGCTATATATAGCCTGCCACGTCTTGTAAGAGCTTTTCATTACAGAGAGACATCTCGCAATCGATACAAGCTAAATCAAATTACAAACTGCGGGCCTATAAATACGTCTTTTAAAATGGATGGTTTTGTGAAAGCTTCGGTTTTTGGGCTTTGAAGGCCATTTTCTGCACAAGCAGAAAAGAGATTATTTTAACTGTGAAACAGTAATTCTGCCGCCAATGAAAACACAAACAGAGGGGAGAGGAAGGGATTATGGGTGAAATGAATGTACGCCTGTAATGCAGGAAGCGCACTGTTTTTCTGGCACCCCGATTTTGCACTTGAAGCAGCACCTCACAAAGAGGTAAAGCAGAACAGACCATACAAACATGCAGACGTGTCTTTCTCTTTCACGCACACAGACACACACGCATGCACACGCAGATAAACACACCCAAACAAACTGAGCTTCAGACACAAATACAAATACAGACCGAGCTTAGCGAGGTTGAAAAGTATATGCATTCTCTATACCTCACTCTCTCTCAGACAAAACACACTGCCTTACAACCACATGTTCACTCATTAGCAACTGTGCGTAATTCCACATTATTTCAAGTTTTCGGAAACACACACACACACACACACACACACACACCAGCCTAAGAGCCAGTCACTGGGATGAAGCAGTGCTCTCTTTCCCCAGTGCTGCACAGTCTGGCTCCGACAGGAAATGCTCTTTGAGTCAATATTTGTGAAATCCGAAAAGCAGGACTGACAAGTGAGTGTAAGGCTACCACTGAGAGGGCCCTGTCCCTGGGCAGGCTGTCCTGGACCGCAGAGAGAGGAGAGGTCTGCTTCCTTTGTCCAAAAACACCATAATTCTTCCCCCTCGCACCCCGTGCTTTACGCTCCGCACACTTTTCCTGAGGGCCAAATACAGAGAGCCGCCCCTGTCCACACCTCCATACACCCATGTGTGGAGTGGGGAAGGAGGCCTCCTGTGACATTTACTACCTGCATCTACTGAGGATTAGCACGCAACTGCACAGAGTCACGCTGACAGCGACGAGGTCTGTCACACAACAGTGATCGTGACACAGCAAACACATCCGCGACCTGACGGCCCCTCACCCCCCAGCCCCCCCCCCCGCCCCAACACACCCGCCAGGATTATACAAGTCCACCTCACAGGCTGCATTTCCCACCCCATTCGAATCACGACCCTGGCACAAATGCACTAGAAACACAGAGAGGTTGGGCCGTTCTGTGGTCTGCAGGCTCCCGGGAACACGTGCAGACCGTCAGTGTCCCTGCCTATACGGTGAGACTTCCATAATGGACATCACCGAAAGGAACATGTGAGGCACGGGGGGTGGGGAGGGATGAGACGGTCATTTTTTTCTTCCTGCCCCCCCCATCCACCCACCAGACGACCTGGACATTTCACAGGGCAATTACTGAGCTGCACTTCATCACCTGCGCCGTGACAGCCACTGACGGCCCTCGTCCAAACAAATGATGCTGGGGTCGAGGTTGCCGGCCGGCCTCTGAGGTCACCCACCCCGCAACAGTGCATTAGCCATGGCTAAAGAGGAGCATTAAAGAGGGTCCCCTCTTGGGCCGTGCATCCCCGCTCTCCCCTGAGCCATTCATCGGTGGGAGGGGGTGGGGTGTCAGGGGGATGGGGATCACAATTCTGTCACAGGGTGCCCTGCCCCAGCGGCAACCGCAAGACACAGGGACCCCACCCCCTCTGCAGCCTTTTCCATACAGGCAAGGGGTTAAATGCTACCTCTGAAAATACACAAAAAACAAAACCGCTCACGGCTAATGTACCTGAAGACATGAGAGCAACAATGTGTGAGGGCTATTTAGGGTAAAAACAGTCACCCTCCAAAAGGGTATAATGTTTCCTGAGCTTCCACCCAGCTCAAGTCACCAGAAGTCCTGCTCTCGCACAAAGCTGGATAAGTATATCTAAGTATAGCTTTAAAATGGGCCACAGAGCCAAGCTCATATTTATAGTTTAAAAAAAGGGACTGAGTTTAGATAAGACCTTACATTAAAGCGATGGGGAAAACGGACCTTGGCGTAATTGTACTGGGTGACAAAAAAAAAAAAAACACACAAAAAAAAAACCCCAGGGGTAGGCAGTTGTCTCCTGCCTACACATTGCCTTGAATATAAAAACACTGCTGTTTGCAAGCTGAGAGGGCTTTGGGTTGGGCAAAAAGAAAAACTACTGAAGAGAAAGAGCCTTCCTGAAAAACAATTTCAGCATAATTTTAGCACCAGATCGCCAAGCCAGACACACGGTACCGCTGCTGCTAATGGACAAAAAGAGACAGTGATGAAGGAAAAAAAAAAAGGCCCTAATCGGTTCAAAGGAAACAAAAACAAAAAGGGGCTTGCTCAGAGTTCTAATATGCTTATCACCTGCTTATCTCTGTATACCTACAAGCTGGGTAGAAGGGTTATCTGTTGGCTGCACTTTCAACTCAATAGCAGAGTGCTGCTGAGAGTAATAATGACGAACTGCTCCCTGTTCAAACAGAGTGGATCTGCGGGCCTGGCCTGCTCCTTGCCTCCTTTCCTCTCTACCTTATGTATGTTAGTTTACTTCTCAATTATTATTGCTATTATTTTCATTTCCATTAGCACTGCCATTTGTTTCTGTTGGCCGCGGCGTTGATTAATCAGTTCATTTTCCATCCGTCGCTATGGAAGGCAGGATAAATAAACAAGCGGGTAAAAATGAAGGGGCGAAAAACAGCTATGGAGTGATGTTTCCTTGGGAATCGCCCCTGAGTGAGCGCTCAATCTATCAATCGATACGGTGCAGCTGCGTGCCATCATTAGGGCCGGCTGGCGCCTGTTTATTTATTGAGGCCCCGCCGCGGAGAGTGGGGGGCAGCTTGTTCCACAGGAAAGCGGGTCCGGGTCCGCGCCGCCGATGGCGCAGACGCGGCTCGGCGGCCATCCATTTGCGTCCCTTTGACTGCCCCCCCTCCCCCCCCCCCCGAGGAAGATCCTAATAATCGCGAGGGGGAGCGAGCCTGGCCACGCGGTGCTCCCGGTAACGTTGTTTGTCTGACCAATTCGGGAGCTATCTGTGGCATTTCCAATGGCTGCCTGCCTTGGTATCTCCAGCCTGTCAAGCGGCGGGGCAAAATGAGGACAGGCCTGTGTCGGTGAATCACCTGCCATCCATCAGAGAGCTCAGAAATTGGCTGGGTTTTCGATGGTCGCTGATAACCTCCTCGAATGAGGCAGATACACGGCAGATGCAGTGCTGAATCTTGAACAGCCACGCGCTATGCGCAGCGTTTCCAGTCCTCTGCGAGTCTGAAGTGTGGAAAAATAAGAGTCAAGGGCAATGATGATTTCCCCCCAGCGCGGAGACAGACAAGGCTTCTTGCCTCGTCGGCTGCATCTGAAGCTGTCTGTTTTGGGGGGGGTTGTTATATTTAGCCAGTTGTGGGGGGTATGGGTCCAGGCGGATGAACCAGGTGGGGGCCGAGCTGTGGACTGATGACCCAGTGGAAGACAAATGGCTTTAGCAGGAGGGCCAGTGACGTTTATGTTTCACGCTGTAATGGGAGTTGACCTCTGGGGGTCAGGGTACCGGTGAGACAGCGGTCCATTCCAGCACATCTTTCCGACCGGTAACCCGAGCCAATCCAAACAGGCCCTCCGTGACATTGCGCAGCCCCGGCACAAGATGGAGCATCCGTCCACGATGCATTCCTGTCTTATCTACAGAGCCTTGCAACTGCAGCACCCGGGCGGGGGTGACGAAGAGCACAAAGGTCTGTATTGAATGTGTACTGTGTGCACTCCTCTGAAGCGTCTGCTCTGTGTGACCTGCCACGGCTCTGAGGCGATAGAGCACCACGCCCTCGGTCACGGGGAAGCATGACGAGTCGAGCGAGGCATACCAGGGAGCAGGGCTGGTGAGGGGTCCTGGAGCACAGAAGCAGATCACAGGCAGGGAGAGGCGCCGCTCGGGCTAACGGCGGCCAGGCACGCCCCTGGCAACCAGTGAGTGCGGCGAGCGGTAATGAAATGCGCGAGAGGCAGAGATGGAGGAGGATCGAGGCTGTGGCGTGTGGACGTAACAAGATCCAACCTTCTCGATCCTCAGAACAGGAATGCCCCCGAGGCAAGCATTCGCGCTCAGGATGCGGCGGAGCTGGTGGGAATCAAGCTCAGAAGTCCTGTCGCCAGGCATGCCCCCGCCACTGCCACAGCAGACGCATCACTCACTGTGACTCGTGTGTGATGGGGAAAGGGTAGGGGTTTGCTTGCAGAAATCAGAGAAAACCCCACCCCATCACAACAAAAAGACTGGGTGTAGGAACACAAGATCTGCGATACCTTCCTGGTAGGTGTCAACAGCAATTGGTGCTGATGCCTGTGGCAGGGACCGTAGCACCAGCCAGGTGTGAGAGTGTGCGTGTGTTTTACAGGGACTCCCCACTCCTCAAAAGCGGTCAGCACTGAAACACAGTGGCAGGAGCTGCACGGCTGCCACTGCATGTCCTGGGCCTGGCTGACTGATCTGGCCAAAAATGCCAGGCACTTGAACGGAACGAAACAGGAAAGAGAGACTATTGGATTACACTTTTAAATAAAAAAACTGGTTTTAATTGCAGGCCTACTGGGATCATGCAGTACTGAAACGTACAGCCATGGAACCCAATAAAAATCATCATTAATCACGGTTTCCTTATTGTGAATCGTAAAATGTCCACAGAAGCTATTTAAGTCTCTGTAATTTGTTCGTAAAGTTTAACAACCGATTTGAACGCTGCCAATCAGGAAATTGGGGACATTTTTGAAAAGAAATCAACTTGGTTGAGTGTCGCAGTGTGTCTGAGTGTGCGGTCATCCTTGTGGTGCAGGAGAAATTTATTTTTGGATGAGCTGCAAAGCAAGGGGGGACAAAAAAAACCTTAGTGAAAGTTTAGATGTAAATGGACAAGTGAACTTTTTTATTGCTCAGTTTTTATTGGTTTACCTTTCTCCTGCTTAAACACAAAGTGAGCTTCCGTTCCAATCCCTGAGCTTATAACAGGATGGTCTTTTCACTCAATACACTTTGACTGAATTGACCTGACAGCTAGGAGATAAAGTATTAGACCCCAGAAGGAGCAGTAAAATTTCCTGACAGGGGGACTCCTGCCTCTTGCAGGGCATGTTTCTGGTCCCAATGGCAGACTTTGGAAAAGGGATCTTCTGTAAACAAACAACTGGATCAAGGGCTCTCATTAATAAGCCAATAATCCAAGTGCGTTACTACACGCGTCAGAAACCGTCTCTTCTTCTCCAGCTCCATTTTCTTTGATCTGGATCCTGTAAACCCCCCCCCCTTAAAATTTTTTGTTGAACAAAGGCACACCTTATCTAACCGACGCTGGAAAACCTGGGAATTGGAACTCTGCAGCGGAATTCTGAGCAAAGCCCAGAAAACATCAACCATGACACACGATACAGCTCTCAGATGCCAGGGAAGATTCTTATTGAAGTGAGCATTCTAATCAGGGAGCTGTTGAGTCATGTGTGCGGGCATGACCATGCTTCACACGGTGATGTTTTCCTGTTTATTCTGCAAATTCTGTGAAGTACGGAGAAAAAAAAAAAAAAAACAAAAAAAAACAACAATGGTGCGCTGTGGGTCTGATGCAGTCGCTTTCACCATCCACAGAAACGGGATGGCCGACCACCTCAGACTGATCTGCATGAACATGGTAAACAAAGTGCAAATCTCAGAAATGAAGCGATACACAGGAACGGCAACCTAAATACCCTGAGACAACAATAAACACAAACTGCCAAATGTGGGGATGTCAGCAATGTGTTGAACGACAGCAATGTAAGAAGCAGTGAGGCGCTACCTGAAGTGAACTCAATATAATCGGGTGCAAAGTCAGATGAAAAAAACTCACAGCATCCACTGCGGATTTCTACGGCAAGAGGATCTCCTCAAGAAGGCAGCTGCTGTCATCATGGAACCTTCCACATATTTGCAACATATTTGCCATACTGCCGACATATTGAGTCCACTCTTGAAACGATTTGCCCCAATTTACTACCTTTGAAACAATAACAGTACGGCTGACCGCTTGCACATAGTTGCGTAGAGTTTCAAGCGTCTAAAGCCGTGACAAGACCATACATCTAATATAAAATAATAATGTCAGGGAGAAAGCATGCTAAGTGAGAGTGGGATTTGCACCGTGGCACTGTGAAGAGCGCTGCTGTTGGGAAGCGCTCCTGTGGGAGGCCCTGAGGCTGCCTGACGGCACCAAGGAGGTGTTGCCGCACATGTTTGTTATTAGCGCAGCATATCCCTGACAACTGCAGGCCGAAAAAGCCCGGAGAACTCGCCGGGGTGATCTCAACGTGTCGGGCTGGCAGACGGACAGGCGGGCTGCTGACGAAGTTAGATGCGTGCACGACATGAAGTTAGACGCGTGCAACGCAAGCCACATCCACGCTGATACCACTGCCGTGTTTTCTTTAAAAAGAGAAGACATTTTTTCCCCTGTTTCTAAGAATTAAAGGTAGCAACCCGAGCGTTTTTTTTTTTTTTCTGCTGTAATCAGCCTCTGACTGACGTCAGCAGAAGAGGACGAGGAGACAGTGTGCGGACAGTCCATTGTGAGCTCTGAGAGCCTCTCTGCTTTATTCCGGAAATGCCTTCGCCGTGACACAGAGCGCCATTCCACAGAGCCCTTGGCAGCAGGGACAGCTCTTGACAAACCTGGTGAAGGCTGAGCTGCTTATTCACGCTGATAAGGGCACCTGGGAGTCCGTGTGAGAGGGCTCTTTGTGCAGGGAACCAGCATAACGCACAGCACACATCAGTGCAGCCTTTCCTCAGCGCATTCTATTTTAACTCTCCATGCCTGTCCAAGCACATATGTTTGTATTTATCTCGCAAGTATATGTCTGCTCTGTACACAGACTGGAGGCTTTGTATCTGGCATCATTAATCAGGTGTCCTCTGAACAGAAAAAGAGAGCAGAGACAAAAGGAAAAGAAGGAAAGGGGGACAAAGACAATCAACTTAAAGAAAGAGCACTGACCAGAACAGCTCGGGAACAAAAGCCACCACAATCTGACTCGTAACTAATACATCGATTAGGCAACGCAGTGGAAAAGCAGGCGGATCAAGTGCAGCCAGCGAGCGCTTCTTCATGTGGCGATGGGCGATGCTCCCTCTGCCTTTTTCCATTTCATCCCCGGCTCTCCTGTCCGCCGCTATCAGCCTGTTCCATCTGTCGTCTTTCAAGGTGATTTAATATCACCCGCTCTCAGGCAGCGCTGGCGCACACACACACACGCGCACACACACACACACACACACACACACACACACTACATATGTCCTGTCCTCTGCAGCACATACACAAAGAGACACACATACATACACACACACACACACACACACACACACACACATATATATATGCGTATATATAAACACACTGAAGGTTATAAACTAGCCTCCTGAGACTCTTTCAGAGCAGGGGATCGATCAGACTTGAGTGTGGACAAGGAGGGGAGGGATCGATGCAGAGGCCTTTAAAGAGATGTACGCGGCCGAGTTGGCGTGCAGCTGCGGTCTGCCGAACTGTCAGGGGCCCGTCTGCCAGGGCTTTTCCTACCCCGGCTCCACGGTGCGGCCACAAGCCAGCAACGACCGGAAGAAAAGGCCACCAGAGGCCGGTGACGTTTCTTCTCTCTCTCTCTCTCTCTCTATCTCTCTCTCTCTCTCTCTCTGTCTGTCTCTCTCCCTCTCTACTTCCTGGAGCAGGGCCGCGTTTCACCCACTCACTCTACCCTCCCTCCCGGTGCAGCCGGGCGGCGCTCACAGCAGCGCGCTTGATCCTAAAGCTCTCTGACGGGTTTAGAACAGAGCACTGCTTTGGGGAGAGCGGGGAAGACGAATTTGCTTATTCTGTTTTTTTTTTTTTTTTTTAAAAGTCGGTCACTGGGAACAAAATGAAAATAGTATCGGGGTTGCAAAGTCTCACCTGTAATGGGAGTTGAGCCCACTGTTCTGCTTTTTAAAGACTCTACCCTATCACAGACTGGTCTCAGTGCATAGTCTTCGACCAACATTAGCTTCAGACATCCCGTGGGAATGTGTTTTTACTCCAAGCCTGAATGGGCGATCTTTTCAGAAAATACAATTTTTAATTATAAACGCTAACATAAACATTACTGCTATGGGACTGTTTGGTCTCCCTCAACTCAACGGAAGGGACGAGAAAGGGTGCAAGGGCTGCACTTATGTAAAAAGTCCAATTTAGCCACTTCATAAAAATGAGATCCACAGAGAACAATATTGACAAAAAAGAGCACCATGTTGCTTCTAAAACTTCCAGGTATACAATCAATATTCAGCTTTACTGAGGCAAGACCCTGATTCTCCCTCCCATTAAAATGTCCATGCATATCCATACAGGGAGACAGGACTATAACTGAACACAGTATGTAGCACTGATATCACACACCCTCAGTTACTTCCACATGACCTACTGCACTAACACAATTGAAAAGGAAGATAACCTCATTTCTTACAGAGTCCCAACAGTTCCAAAGTCAATTTCATTAATGACACATTTCCACAACTGATTTATTAAAGTGCCTTTGAAACAGTGGGCATATATTCTTTCACATATTACACCCATCTCCAAATGGTGAACGGCAGTCAACCAGCCACCAGTCCACCAAACTCAGAAACAGAACGCCTTAGGTAAACCCACAAACCTTATTCTTTTTTACTTAAACTGCAAAGGCTGGATTTAATCAAATCCAAAATTAGATCTACCAAATCAGATCAAAGTTGAAAGCTGTGATGGTGACGGATAGACCGTGCTGAACTTCACCATTCTGCAGGGTGAACACAACTGTGTGTGTTTTTCCAACTTCTTTTCGTTCTGCTTGTTAACTGTGCAAAGAGTGAGGAGCTTGTTGCTCATACCTGTCACGTTTTATCAACAGGAGAAGCTGAACACCACAACAAAAAACAGACACCTGGCCCAGCTGTAGATTAACGTGCATGCAGCTCTCACAAAGTCGATCCCTGGGGAGGAAACAGGAAGAGAAAATATCCTGGACCCACTGTTCCAGGTCTTCCACAGAACCGAGCCACCCCAGCAACATCACTGCCCTTTTTAAACACTGTGTGGGGGGGAGCTGTGCTTGCATCCTCTGCAGAGAATCCATTTATATTATCTTGTTTGTGTTTCAGGCTGCCTTGGGAAGGGAAGACTTTAATATCCAGAGCTCATCTCTTTGGCAGGGGCTGTACAAACTCTCTGCACTCTCTTTTGGGAGTGAAGCTGGTGCGGTTGGTACAGCCGAATGGAAGGCAAAATGATTCAGACTGATAGCCCCTGCAAAAGCAAGGCGACTGCCCTTGCAAAACACAGCAGTCATCACCAAGACCAAGTGCCCACCAGGGTGACATAAATGAGCAGTTACTCTCACCACAGAGCTGCTCGTCCAATGCCGAGGTTACGGACTTGAATCAACGGGGTCATTTCAGTAAAAATCCAGCTTCAGCACGATTGGTAACAAAAAGATGAACATTACTGAATTTCAGGTAGCATATCAGATTCTGAGAGTGCAGGAGCTTTGCATCTTAGATAGCAGAGGGCAGCATTTGCCACACTGCACCCCCCCCCCCCCCCCCCCCCCAATGCTCAATACACGGTCAGGTGAAGCCAGGGAATGGGAAACCGGCTGCAGCAGGCACATCTGCACTCGCTTTTCTGAACTGCTGTTTGTCTGCTCACATGGGTGCAACATTTCAAGCTCTGCAGGACTGCACTGTGTCCAGAGTAATGGACTGTGTCTTATCTGGGTTGTTTTATTTCAAGGACCCCCCTAATGTTTTGGTCAAATTCCAAGTATGGATCAGACTCACATGAGCCCCACGTTTTTCCACTGGTAATTCAAATCGCAAACAAAATGGCAAATTTACTGCACACGTAATTTGGGAATAAAACAGATATAAGCAAGCATATTAATTTTGCACCAGTTAAGATGGAAATAGACCAAAAGATTTAAGCTGGCAAGAAAGATGACATGACAAAACGAAAAGGCAAGACAAGAAGGACCTCCACTGTTTCAATGATATAAACTCTTACAGTACGGTAAACTGTAGACTGAGCCCTAAATCCTCACTCGCCATCAGGCCCTGTTCTCCGTCAGCATGCAGGACTCAGCTGGGATGGGGTTAGCTGCCCTACTCGCTTCACAAATAACTGAAACTCATACAAAGTAGCAGGCCCTTCCACAACAGAACTGTGACTTTTCACCAAGCCAGCAAATGAAACAAATGAGGCAAGATTGTTGCTGGCTCCTGCTCTGCTCCAGTGAGCAGGAAAATAAGAGCGACTCCCCAAATTTATATGAGGCGTACTTTGGGCTTTTTCTTCTCCTAGTCAGGTCTCCCCCTCCATCATTAGGAGCTGGACGAGAACGGTGCAACGGGACCGTGGAGTGGAGATTCAGGACTATTAAAAGCAAGGCAAATGCTTTTACCAGTTGTTCTGAAATCGTGTCGGGTTGCCAAGTCAGCCTCGCGCTGGCTTCCAAGACCTCTCCAGCTGATCAAAAGAACTGGCCTCTCCCTGCTATGTTGTGGCCTCTATTAAGTCCCCACTGGCATGGAGTCCACTGCACCATATTAAAGCTGCCGGCTTTTAGTTTCACTGTACCGAGCTCTATGGCCTACCTATTGGGTTTCTTAGCCCTGTAATATGACCTTGGCAATGTTTACAACACTATACTGTGCTGCACCAAAAGATCTGGTTCTTGCTCATATTATGTTGGAGCCGTCCACACCCCTGCTTGCATACTGGGCTTCATAGGGTTTCCTGCTCTCCAGCTCTCCAGACTACCATTTCTGTGTCCTTCTCTGGCTTAGCAGCCCCCTCCACATGGCGGTTTCTTCACTCTCAGCATGCTCATTCCTAGGGCCTCAGAAAAACCCTAATATCCCTGGGTGATACCCAAGGCTGAGAGGGCCCCAGAGACCCGACGGGCTGCCCGGCGTGGAGGAGGCCGAGGCAGGAGGAGCAGAAGAGCCGGCCCTTTAAGAGCGCCATTCTGCCGCCGGCTGTGCTGTGTGCGTATGGTAACAGGCAGAGTCTCTGCACTCGGGAACGACGGAGAATTTGTTTATATTTGCCAGTGCCAAGATCCTGTCAGAAGGCGACCCAAAACCCCGAAGAGGAACTGCAGACTGCTCGCTTCTGCAAAAAAAAAAAAAAAGAAGCCCTCTCGGCTGTGCGCTTTTTTCATTTGCCCCTCAGTGTAGGGCCTATGACTCAGAATGCCCCCCCACCACCCCCACCCCCACCCCTGGGGCCAGAGACATAAGCACTAAGAGACGGAAAGGAGGGGGTGCTGCACTCCACTTGCAATGAATACAGTAGCCATTGTTGGTACAGTGCAGCTTGCGAACAGCTAGTTCCCATCCCACCACCCAGCTCTGCTGCAGCCTGCCCCTCGATGAGTGACAGTCGCGCGCGGCTCAGAACAAGCCCTGCACATACTGCTCACCGGCAACTGACATGGCCTACCCAAAGCCATTAGGCACTGATTAGGCCTTTTGCATAATTTGCTGAGCAAACAGAAGAAAGTGTTTGTTCAACCTAACCGAGGCCCACAATGCTCTGCAGTTTCCGAGACGGCCGCACACATCCGGCCCTTTTCCGCGTTTGCTGCCCTCGCGGTTTTCCACCGACTTTACTGAAACTAATCCACGAAGATAATGACCAAGGGTCCGCGCTTCACGCAAGGCCTTCTTAGAACTGCGTGTCCTGCAGCCTATGTTTGAGTCTGAATACAGCCAGCAGCGAAGCGGATTAATGTGCAACAGAACATTCCTATTTGGCCATGCATGTGCATGAATCAGTGACAGACAGCTGAGGCACAGGCCCTGCCACATCCAGAGCACACAGTCATTTCCCCACTGCTGAGTCAATATCTATATGCAGGTCATTTACGCTGTGTGATCTGCCTTCAGCAGCCGGTGTCTCCAAAACCGATGTGCTCCCTTGCGCTTGTGTAGCACTTTGTGTCAAGGCTGCCTAAGATATTTTTTGCTCCCTCTCAGACTCAGTGCTCAGGCCAGTTGGCATCACTTAAACAATGGTTACAGCATTCAGGAATACGACCTACTTCCTCAAGCAAGTAAATACAGTTAGAACAGCGTTTACAGCTGTTTGAGTCAACAGCCCTGGCAGGTCCCTAAGCCAAGAATACACTGTGTGTGTGTGTGTGTGTGTGTGTGTGTGTGTGTGAGAGACTCTAAGACCCTGCTAACTGTGAGGGTCCTCCTTATCAGCTGTGTGGCCGGGAGGGCCTGCAGCGTTCAATGTCTCTTTCCTGAAAATGTTAATTAAATGTAAAAGTAGAGAAAGTGCTTCTCAAGCTGGCTAATGACCTAAAGCGGCTGGAACAGTATCAAGTGTCAAACATGGCCATTCATCTTTACTGAGAGAGACCCAGGGTGGAGGGCATGTGAGAGTAGGGGGGCAGACAGACAGAGTGAGAGGGAGAGAGAGAGAGAGAGAGAGAGGAGGGGGGCAGACAGACAGAGTGAGAGGGAGAGAGAGAGGAGGGGGGCAGACAGACAGAGTGAGAGGGAGAGTGAGAGGGAGAGAGAGAGGAGGGAGCAGACAGACAGAGTGAGAGAGAGAGAGAGAGGGAGAGAGAGAGGAGGTAGCAGACAGATGGAGGAGGATACATGTAGACTTGGAGCCAGGGAGTGAGATGCAGAAGAGGGGGAGTGAGACAATAAGAGGAAGCAATCATTATCTGTGATGATTTTTTGATGGGCCTGTCTGTTGCAATTTTCTTTAGCAATACTTGTGCCTCAAATGCGTCTCTGCTCATTTCCAGGGGAGCATTTCCTGTAGTTTCATGCATGGGGGATTGGGGGGGAGGGTACTGCAACAAGACAACACTTCCTGTTACAGTGTGTTGCTGGGCCTGCCGACAGCCAGCAGCGGGGGCCTGTGGCAAATTATCAACCCCGCATCCCTCCTTGACACGTGTGAGCAGCCGTTCCCTGAGGGCAGGCTGCCACGACACAGATTCACACACATGACTGTGAAAACACACTTCATCAAGGACATAAAGCGGAGAACTCAACAAACGCGGAGCTCAGCTCGAGTGTAATTGACCGTCACAGCCAGACAGCAGCTGGAGTGAGCCAAGCATTCGGGTCTGGAGACGCAAGGGGCCGCGCCCTCCACTCCAGGAGTCAGAATTTCGTGAAGGGAGGAAACAGCAGATGCTGTAAAATGAATTCGGTGAAACATCTCGTAGGGTCCCACTGATGGAGAGAATGGCAATAAAGCCTTATGTGCTGACTTGGGGAGCTGCTTCAAAGGGCAGAGCTCAAACCTACCAGCGAAGCCACAGCTCACCAGTTTGCTTCTATTCCACCTTGCAGCTGTGGGACGGGCGGGGACGGGCGGGGGTGGGAAAGCTGACACAGACAGCACTGGGCCGGGCAGCAGCGGAGGTAAGTGGCTGGTGAATCTTTCCAAGGGACCGCTGGTGCTCTGTAGATGTGAAGGCAACCTTTTTGGAGGCATGTGACGCAAGGCTGGCATCCTCCCGACAGGGCGGGAGCACCTCCCCTGTGACAGCCTATCAGGTGGAGGGGTGTGGGGGGGAGTGGCGGGCACTCTCCAAAGGGCTGGCCCGCTTAAATAAATTCCGTCCCACCAGGTACCGCGGGCTGCTTGAAACAAAACCCATTTAAACATTTGTTTGCGATGCTGAGCCTCCCCAGTGGCTCTTTCTGCTCATGATTAATGGCTCCGTGCTTCTTCTTCTGACATCAGGAAAATCACAGACAGGGTCCTGCTGAAACTGCGGGCTGGTGGAGGGGCTGTTGTAAATGGCAGACGAACATGAAAGCAAATACCAGTACAGCTCAGTCTTACTGCACACAAAGGCGCTGTGTGCATACGAGTGTATGAGTATGTTAGAGCCTCTTTTAAGAAACTTTTAAGAAACTGCACTTTGAAAACTGAGTGACATTTGCAGAGTCTGCTTGCTTTGTGATCCGCTGTCATAGGGCGGCTGTTCTTTATTTCTCACATTTATTTCTGCACGATCAGATAGTGAGCTAAACAGGAAAAAGTGGCCAATGTTTTTAATGCTGGCACGCGTGTCTTACCCTGAGAGAGTGCGAGACCTGAGGTGAGAGACGTCTGCATGTGTGGTTCACTTGAGGACAAAGAGATGTGAGAACTTCTCCACACTCAGACGCGTACACAAACACACACACACACACAAAGGCGAATATAGACACACACACACACACACACACACACAGACGTAGGCTGGCTAGTGGAGGCCTGCTTCCCCTTCCTCCAGTGAGAAACAGAGAGATGGGGGAAGGGAGGGTTGTAGAAATGATGGCTCATGGAAACCAGGGCTCTGACTCATGCGGGCAGCTGCCACTGGCTCACACGCACCGCTGTCACGGAAACCATGGCTTTGTGCTGTGCTGCGACCGCCCAGGCAGAGGCCTCTGCTGATAAACAGACAAAGGCACACACGCACATGCACACCTAAAGACGACATTCCCCGGTGGGAAAGTCTGACATCAAATCACTTTCAGGTCTCACCTCACACATTTGTACCAACAGCCTTCAATCCACTCCCTCATCACCAAACGCTCACAGTCGACTGAATACGAACTCAAGAGCTCCCGGGTTTTAGTCCTTATCCCCCTGCCGCAGGCAACGCCTTTCTTCCGCAGAGACGGCAGCGGCTTCAGTCAGGCCTCGGATAATCTCGGCTTCCATTGGCTCGCTCCCCTTTATTTCAGGCATCATGTGAGAGTTGAGGGAAAAAAGGGCTTCGGTGGCGGCGATTAACCGAGGCCTTTGAGTCTCAGTGCTCACGGCTGCAAATCAATTTCACCAATGGGAGTCAGGTAGCAGGAGGAAATTCCCCCTGGACCTCTGAAAAGACAGTGTAGTTCTCAGGGACTAAACACATTGGCATATCTGCCTGTCAGGTTTGCTTTTATTGTAAAGCTGGGGACACACACACCAGACAGTCAGTCAATGTGCTCCAGTCGATCAGGGTCAGCCAATAATCTTTGATAAAGACCAACCAGAACACACGATGCAGACTATGTCTGACAGCTTATTTGTAGAGACTACGGTTGTGCCTCGATTCTGTCTGTAATCGCTTAATTAGCTGCCAGTCGAAGAGGGGAACTACAAGTTTCTCATGTTTAAATGCAAACAAACATCACAAGATCATGATCAGTATCAAGACAGCCAACAGCTTATTTACAAATAAGTTTTGATTCTGCATATGAAAAACAAACTCAAGACCAGGTGGGCGACAGTGTCTGCTGCTGTAACTAACCTCCCATCTACTAGCTGTGTAAACAGCCTATGTTAGCTACCTTCTCCATCAGAAAAAACAGGACTGCCTCTCATGTCTCACTGTCTTATTGTTCAGCTATTAGCTAAACAACACTAGCTAGGTGGGCCCCAATCTCCCACTAGAGACTGGATTTCAAGAATTTGCTGCTGGAAATGTTAGTTCCTCTCCTCAAACAAGCTGATCAATTTGGCATCATTCTCATCTTTCCAAATTGCCACCATAACTAGAGGAAAAAGTTTTTTTCTCAGGTAGTGAGCCCTCTCTCCCCTTGTTACTCATTTAAATTCTCTCATGCAGAGCACTCCTCACACTCTGATTGGCTCAAGGAAGAAAAGCTCTATTCCTTATGTTAAATTGGGACTGATGGCCATAAATGATGGGCGACTACAGACTCTGTGGAACACACTATGGCTGTAAGCAGCAGTTGGCCTACCGTCGGTTTCTGACTGACATCAAGCCTGTATATCCTTATCTTAAGATAGCTGTGTGAATGTACTGTACCAATGGACTTTGATTTGAACAATAAAACAGGGACCCAACACATTCACCACCATTACTTATAATGCCCAATACAAACACAAAAACTACTTATAGTACATCTATATCTATCAATCCATTCAGCCATCAGCTACAGCTGTATGTACAGCTATAGCTGTACAAACAGACAGAGACAGACAGACAGAGCGTTGTATAGATGATAAGAAATATCTGGAAAAGGGAAAATCTGATGCAATAACCTCAACATACTACACTGCAGCCATCCTCAGGCCTTGCAGAGTGCTTTGTGCCCTGAAAAAGGCTTTTAGAACAGCAGTGCGGTAACCTCACCAGCTCCTGTAGAGAAGTCACAGATATAATTGAAAAACCTGTGGTAGCTTATTCTGACAGACATACTTGGTGAATTATTAAGGAAGTTCCCCTTCCCAGTGGGAATGTCTTTGATGAAATGCAAGAGCGGGGCCTGTTGATCGGGCTAGGCTCACACTGAGTGGTGAACAGCAGAGCTAACTGCTTTAAAACGATGTGCGGCAATCCCACGCAGGGAAGGGAGCAGCGTGCGCCTTTCCTGCCGGCTCCTGACTCAGTGCCGGGAGCGCGCTCCGCCCCCCAGGGCATCCTGTGTCTCCAATCTGACGGCCGCTGGCCTCACGTGAGGGGGGGGGCCCTGCCTGACCCCTGACCTCACTTCCTGTCTCACTGCTGAGCTCTCTTCCTGTCTGTGGCCAGAAGGGAGGGGAGGGATGGGTGAGAAACATGGCTGGTGTGCCTGAGAGCACCGTAACCTTTTCCGTCGGAGTCGGTGTCACCACAGCCAGGCCTCCTCTGTCGCTCTGCGCCCCCTGCCTCCTCAGGGCCCTGCTACGGCTTACTTTGACGACAGGCCGAATATCCTGTACACCGTCTTCAATTCTGGGTGTAAAACCATGGCGGGAATTCTCACTTGCCTCTATTCAGGAACTCATTTTGCCAAACCACCATTTTTGCTGCATCTGATTTGGGCCCTATCATCGTTGTACAGAAGTAGACACGGGAAACTACTGTGGAAATCCTGTTGCAGTTGTTCGCTGATCCTGCCAAAACGGTTTTTTGTTTTTGTGTCATGAGGCCAATTCTTCAAGCATGCTCTGACAACGGACATAGCCGATTTGATTAATGCATTTGTATAAGAAACACCTGCGTATCTGCATAGTGCCTGCTCTAAATCTACGTCCACAAACAGGAAGGTAGACTCACTCAAGAAAATATGATGCAATAAGGCACTTCCTGTCAATCACAGCAGTCCAGAATCCAGACGGAAAGCCACCTTTTCAATAAAATTTACATGGTTTTGACATTCACATATAAGCCACAGAAAAGACAGGAGTAATGGCTGTTGTGTTGGAGTGCTGTGTGCATTTGGGTTTACTCCCTGAAATAAACAGGGGCTCCAAGCCAAAGCTGAAGAGGGAGGGTTAGAGATGGCAGGGGCAATCACATCCGTACTTCCAGCTGATGGAGGCCATGGTCTCACACACATGTTAAGCGCCTCATAGACACACAAATCTACACGGAGGTACGGAACTGGGAGGTGCGCTGGAACTGGGCCAGAAAGGGCCTGTTGCCTTGTGGCCTACAGCTCAGATGCCACGGTTGTGGCATGAATCAGTAGTCACAACAATGCTACCACGATCAATAGTCACAATAGTGTTACCACAATTATTAGTCACAATAATGCACAGTCGGTAGTCACAACAATGCTACTACAGTGACTCCAAGCCCGTCCACCAATGATCGCACTGTACAGTGGGAAAACCGCAAGTAATGGAGTAAGAAATGCTGCCTTTCCAGCAGAGACATTTTCCTCGGTCGCTCTCCACAGAGCATCTCCACACAACATCAAAGTCTGGATAAATGCACGAGGGGTGGTGCAGCACGGCATGACAAGCCATCTCCGCATGGGGGTCATCTACAAATGGCGGCCCCGTGGTGAGACTCATGAGCTTGCGGTGGACAGACTTGACGCCTTGTTTTAACTGGGCCTGCTCTATAAATACCGGGCCCCAGGCCCCCCTCACACTGAGCGCTGGCAGCGTATCTCCAAGGACTGTGACCCCCGCCGTCCTTTGGATGCATGCAAACAACCAACACACAGGAGGAAATGAGCCATACAGCCAGAGCAAAAGCCCCTGTGATGCCCAATCATATAACTGGGTTTTTCAGGGTGTTTTTTTGACAGCACTGCATGAGACAAACACAAGCCAAAAATGAGTCTGAAACTATATAGAATAGAATGGCATAGAATGAGCTCCAGAATTAGGTTTTTTTAGTTTTTTTTTTTAGGTTCCCTTATTGTTTGGTCTGCATTTATAAAAACACACATAAAGTAAAAATAACTTGCATGTAGACACACCCAGAATGAAAGGGAAAATGTGCCGGCAGGTGTTCTCAATACCCGCTCTCACCCTGGCAAACCCCAACTGACTGCACTTCCTGTGTGCCGACTCTCCACCACAAAAAAGAGGGGGCAAAGAACAACACTTTGAGAACGTAACTCGGGGGGGGGGGGGGGGGGGAGAGAGGGGTAAGAGCAGGGCAGCCACAAACAGGGCAAGTCTGGGTCACACCACTGCTGCACCCACAAACAGAGCACCCACATTCACATAATGTTCTAGCTTTGAAGTCCATTTATGTACAATGCATGCTGGAGCACAAGGTGTTGTGCTGTCATCAACCACATCACCACGCAAGTAACATTCTCCATACTGAGAATTCTGAACACGTGAATTCTCAACGTGTGTTACAGACAAACTGACTACATGCAAGCAACCTTTAACAATGCACGGCTGCAGATTCCAGACAGGTGGTGAGTTTTTAATACACTGTTAGCATGCACTGTCTCAGTCTTTAGGAAGTGGCAGATAGCTCACAGCAGATAGTGACAGAGCAGTGTATTCATTTTTTCATCAGACAATTGTAAAATAGGCTGATCATATCCAACATTCTGAACAACAGAGTTTGAATATGGGGATTTTATGACTAGCGTGACACACTTCGCCACAACCAACCCAGACATCCAATGATGTAGTTTCCCTTCAGACGCATTTCCTCATAATTGCGCCTATATTTTGAAAAATGACTGACTGGTAAAAATAACCCATCATCCTTACTTGCACTATTAATAACTATGTAATTCAGTTCCCCCAGTTATCTGCAATGTACACATGAGTGTATGTTAATCTGACTGGACTAAGAATTTAGAATATGATGTTTACATCTAATTAATCTACAATGAATAGTAATTTAATGAAATACCCCTCTCCCCTTATTTGAAATGGTCTTTGGAATACTGCCTTTTAATGACCTCATTATCCAGAATAGGCTGTTTTACTGTCAGGTCATACTATGAATTCTTGCATGTTCATTTAGTGTCATAATTATGTGCACATAAGCATGGCCACCATGGGATCATTTCACTAGCAGAGCAGGAGCATACTATGGCCCACTGCAGTTAAGGTAAAATCCAGTGCCCTAAGCCCAAGCTTCAAAAGGGCAAATGATAAGGAATAAACAGGTGTGACATCACCTGTGTGCCATGGACTCAGAATTATTACTTACAAGGCAGTTTATTGCACCGAGACTGAATTTATAATCAGACTCCAGACTTCATCTCCTCGGTGAGCCTGCTGCGATTCTGCCCCACCAGCAAAATGATCCACAGAGCTATTCACGCTGTCTGCAGCAGGCTGAGTAATGGGGCGTTACTCATCCAGCGCTCTCTCCTCATCTTCCACCCATGTAAACAGGGCCGTGCGGAGAGGCGCCCCCCGGTGTCCGCATCCAGTCCACCGACGCGGCTTCAGCACCAACAATCTGGCGCAAGGGTCGCAGTTACGCTAAAAATACGCAGTGGATACTCCTTGCTTAAACAATTCACTCATTGTAAAGCAATTGCAAATCCTAATTCAAGTCTTGGAGCTGGTGGTTTGATATGTGAAGGAAGTATCACAGGGGGTTGAGCGGTGAATGGGAGTGTCGCTTACCTTCAGCACCCTGCAATAGGCCGAAGTGTCCACCCAGCACCTTCACATTCTAAAGACCTGGGTCCCTTCTCCAAAAAGCCCCACATTTAAAAAAGGCACTGTCAAAAGGATGCCCCCAATGTTTTAATGTTCCCCTGGGCTTGCTGATTGTTATGCTAATCTGCATAATTGTTCTGGTTTTACTAGCCTGGTTGGAAATGATTTAGGGTGACAGTGACAGTCTCTGTGGGTTTTTTTTTTTTTTTATTTTGGGGTCATATATCACAGGCCTCATTAATCAATTAGCTCCTCTCAGCCACCTGTCCAACAGCTACCCAAACACGCATTCCTCCTCCGGGTGCGTTGCCAGACGACGCTCCCTGCCTAGCCCTGCTGACCCCTCCCCTCGGCCCGCCAACCCTCCTCTCTCCTAGCCGACCCTCTGGCTGTGGTCAATATCGATTAATCACATTGACAGCTAACTGAATTTCATCACGGTCGCCCCAAACACTCGGGAGATGGAGCAATTTGCTGAGCAGCAGAGGCGGTGAATACCTTGGAGCTGTGGCCGGGGGGTTTCACTTGCGACTGACGGTCAAGGCAACGGTAAAGGGCAGGGAAGCATCTCTCACGCACAATGTCCATTTCAAAAACGATTTCTTCACATGCGCTCTCCGCAGTCTCAAAGGTAACAGGAATTAAGAGGAATCGATGCCGGCCTTGAAGGGGATGAGAAATGAGAGGCCTGATGACTCTTTAAAACTGCTGAATGCAGATGAAATGCCACAGCTACATTGTCTCCGCTGCACACCAAGATTGATAACAATGCCACGTTTCCATCAGTTCTGCAACGCGAAACGTGTAGGCTTTGGTTTCGGGGGAGTGGCATTGCTGCAGCTCCTGAAACCATTCAAGCCGTTCCATTTCATCTTGCCAAACCTGTGGCTTACTAGCGTTCTGTGGGAGGTGCAAGCCGGTAGCTGCAACTTTTTATTGTGCACTCCGGTGTTTCCGATAAGAATGATCCAGGATCTTGGTCTCAAAATGCTAGAAAATCTCAAGGAGAGAAGAAAAACTTCATTAATATTTCATAATCTTTGATGTTCAAAAACTTTCCTCAACGAGTGTCTGCGAGAAACTCGCTGCTTGAGCTGCTGGGCCGCCGAGTCTACAGGGATTGAGAAAGTCCTGCTTTTATCAACTGCAAAGAGGTTTTTGGGTATTTTATGCTAATTTCCGCTCACAGGGTTGTACTTTCAGAAACCCCCTTCCCTCCCTGAAGCAACTACCCTCCCCCCAACCCCGATTTTCTTCACACTTTTTGTTATTTGGAACTAATTCTTCAAAGCAGTTGTAAAGATAGTGGCGCTAAAATTAGAAGCTAATCCCCAACCCTCGTGTGAGGACGTGGGGAGAGTAGATTTGTCAAGCCCTGATTTAGCTGTATTCTTTCATATAATGTAGGACTTAGCGAGGCAGCTTAGCTGAGTGGAGTGGCTCAGCCAGATTCAGGAGGAGCGGGACAGGATCCGAGAACTTGCCACATCTGGTCCTGACAGCCCTTGGGGGGAGGGGGGACCTCTGCTACTTTCTCAGCTCAATCGGGCCACCACTGACCGCCCCGCTGAAAAGGCCACTGTCCCCTCGGTCCCACTTGGGGACTGCTGCAGCGTCAGCTGCTTTGTCCAGTGTGTTGAACTGTGGACTGTAATGAACAAAACAGGTAGCCGTGTGCAGCGGCAGAGTCACAGTTAGGGCACATGACTTTGATTCCTGAGAAATATACATGAGTGTGGTACTCTGAATTCCCCCAACACAACCACAGCAATATACAGGAGGAGCATGAGTGCAATGAGGGTCACCCTGGTTTCGATGAGTAATGTACTGGCGTGGAGAGAAAAAGGGAGCGATGGAGGAGGGATGGGGAGCCCTGATGGGTCTGCATGAGAACAGGGGGTATGACAGTGACATGGGCACGGTCAGCAAGGAGGTCAGAGGTGAAGGATCTGAGGACCCTCCCCAACACGAGACATAACAGACGGCCCCAACACTTAATATCTCTTTTGCCTATCTTCTCTTCTACCATTCGCCATTGTCTCGCTCTGTCCCCTCCAATTTGTCATAAACCCTTTCTTTTCGAGTGATTACTTTGGACAGAGCACTCCGTTTTGAACAGCTACTAGCCGTTATTGTTTACTCTTGAGGCTTTTCCCCTCCCCTGTCGGGTTTACCGCAGCCAACCTACAGCGCATTCTTTACACTGCAGACAGGGGAGGGAGGAAGAAGGAAAAACGCTAAACAGAGTCCAACTGTTCCACTCCTCTGCTCTCCTCCCCTCTCTCTCTCTCTCTCTCTCCCCCTTTCCCCACCCTCCTCCAAACTCACAGAGCAGATTATTTTTCGGAAACCTTGTGCGGTTTCCCATAAACTTATCTCCTTGGAGGGATCCCAAAAACTAAGAGAAGTAATGCAAGAGGGCAGGGGTCAAGCAAAAGCCTGGAGAACCTACAAAAAAACGGGAGACCAGAAACGTTTAATCAAAACCAAATTTATACGAAGGGGGGGATACTGGCACATAAAAAAAAAGAAAGACGGAAGATTATTCTTTGCGAATAGATGAACAGCGACACTCGGGGGGGGGGGGGGGGAGCGGCAGGAACAGCCACTGAACATTAAATTAAAAACTGAAGATGTAAATCTCAGCAGGGCCTGCTGTTCCGGGAGGAGGACATTTGTTCAAAAGCAAAGATAATCTCCGCAAATCCAGTTCCCTTCTTTTAGCGGGACTGGGAGCGGGATGTATACCAGCAGATAGAAGAGGACAGCAAGAGGGAAGGCGAGGGCAGCAGGTTGACCTCTGCAGGCCAAAAGGTGATTAGCTAAAAGCGTCCATCACTGTGCGCTGTCAGGTTAGCATGTTTTCAACATTTATCACAGCTGCTGCAACCAAACGCCCAGGAATCTTACTTTTTAGAAGTCAGACATTTCTGCTCAGACATAAAAGCCTAATGAAGACTAAGTAAGACTAACCAGATGCTGGGTGTTTACAAAGGACACAAGCACTGGAATCTCACCATGGAAAAACATTGTACACAGGAATTTAGCACTTGAGCATTAAAATATTGGAGCAGTGTAATTTTTAATGACTGCGGTCTGGACTATAGCAAAAGTTTAAATACGTGCCCATCACAATAATAAACTCAAATAATAATAATAATAATAATAATAATAATAACTGTTTTTTTGGGGTTCGAAGCCTCACAAATACATCCACACACCCGATAAATGGATAGGACAGGCAGCAAAAAATAGGAGATAACAGTTGACAACATGATTAAAACTGCCAACCTCAAAGTCAATCCATATATGCTGTAACTTGTATCTTAGGAGTGCTACATATGAGAGAAAATCTATTGCCTTGGAAGATCAAAATTTGGAGGTGAATCTGATAAGGATAAGAAATGGGGCCAGGTGAATGTTAGCTGTTAGACTTCACCTGTGCCTGGCGAGCACAGCTACTGAGATGCGGTGTGTGTGTGTGTGTGTGTGTGTGTGCGCGTGTGTTTGAGCATCGTGAAAGGGCCGTAGGAGGCAAAGCTTAGACCATCACAGTAAATTTCAGTACTGGGGGGCTGGGGGGGGTTATGGGCGCACAATACAAGAACAAAGGGGAATACAGTACTAAACTGACGCAGTCACTGGGGGAGAGAGCTGCAAAAAACTCAAAACTTACCCGCCACAGCCAGCACATTGTGCCCAGGCTCTTTTTTTTCGTAACTTGCACGAGGGGTGTGAATTCCTCAGTGGCAACACCACTGCAGCATGTCAAAGACCAGAGGGCCTTCAGCGCCATCGTTCACAGGGCTCGGCAAATGTATCTTACTTCAGCGTTTCCTTTTGCATGTGGGCCTGTTGTGCATTTCTCTCCATGCAAGGCGTGAAGAGAAAGGGGTGCCGCAGAAGCAATTTGTTAACATTGATTTCTCCATGTCGTCCATAGTTGCTATGGTTTCTGGGTGAAACTTAGCCTTTATCTGTCAAAACTTGCTGTAAATGGGCGGCTGAGGAATGAACCATTACAAAGCCATTCTGATGAATGGACTTTTGAACAGTATGTGCTGGGCAAGCACAAAAATTGCACATTCTTCAAAGGAGAGGAAAAAATTCCATGAAAGCGGAACACTTTGAATGTTTCCACCAGGCTGTGCCTGCGTTTGGACTTGACCACATAGACCCTGCTTAGGTAGTAAATGACACCTGGGAATGAATCCTTGGCATTGCTTAGCACTGATTTATGTTTGTCTATCTGTGTTTTTATGACTAGGTATATCTCAGACGTTAAAGAGGCTATTAGGCCTGTGCTTAAAAGAATCTGCCTCTTACTCAACGTGTTCCAACAGACAATCAGCCGTTCAAAACAACAAAGCCTTCCACTCAATGACTCCCAGAAATGTCCTCAGCCACTGGATGGAAGCACCAAAAGGGAAGCAGAACATCTCAACCGATAGTGGTGGTGCAGATTTTGATTTTTGTTTTTTGAAAGGCTTTTAGAGTCCTCCTGTTTGACTTTTTATAAACTCCCTTTATTGATAGTGGAGTTAAAAATAGAGGGGAAAATGTCAACACTGCTGAGTGTTCCTGCGTAGTCTCTGAAAAGATTAGGGCCTTGGTCTTTACAGGGCTTTTTTATTGTTTATTTTCTTTGCTGTGAAGCGATGGAAACTATTCAGGGGAACAGAACTTTTGTACAGCTCGTGCTGACTTTGCCAAGATCCTGAATTCAGGCCTCAACACCAGTATTTACATTCAGTCATCTCTAACCTTATTCAAACACTAAAACTTTATGCGGACACATTAACCAAGATGTTCCTGTGACTGACGCACAGCCTTATTTGACAGTATCTGCACTGCTTCAGTACTGGCATGGATACTCTCTGCACATGGACAACGCTTGGGGACAATGAACCACAGACACATTCGTATCGGCTTCTTCCGTTAACTTGATACTGTAATGTTCTATGGCTGTTATTTTCCGATATTTGAACAGCTGAACCCCGTGCACAATATGAAACTCTCTCTGTGTGAATACTGACTCACTCACACATCCAGACAGGAAAATTATATGAATTAATTATGAATTATATGACATTTTAAGTCTGGTTCTTTGACTCCTTCATGAATATTTATGATAAAAAATAAAACCGATTTTTTTTTTTTTTTCCATTTCAACCAAGATATTGAATACTGATCCAAGCAATCAATGACCTCATGGGTGAATATGTGAAAAAATCAAATGTTCCGCATTACCCCTGAAAGACTGCAGCGCTGAACATAAATGACAGCTGAGCTGAGGCCTCACCAACACAAACACTCCCCTCTAAAGGTCATCTCTTCCACTCCCTCCCTTGCCCCATCCCAGAGTCCCCTCCCCGCCTCACACCCTCTCTTTGTCGTCTTGGAGATATTTGTCACTGGGGCTCCTCATTTGGTGTGGTATAAGGTCACATGTCAGGCTCATATCAGGTCACAAGGGTGGAATCATTTCATGAAAGCATGACCACGACATCAACAATCTCTTTTTTTTTTTTTTTTATGAGATCCCTGAAAAAACAAAACAAAATCAGACACATCCTCCAAGTGAAACAATATATCACAAGTGTATTATTTATCTAAACTATTATGTATTATTTATCTAACTATTTAGTGTTTTTTTTTTCAACCATTCATTCATGCACAGGTTCCACCACCAAGAAGACTACATGTTTGGCAAAGGGCTTCATGAAGAGTAAGAGACTGATTAGCTCACGCAAATTAAATAAATATTTACAATCAAATATATTTGTATGTGATTAGGGACATTTAATGACCTAAACGCAATCAAGAGTAATCCACCCTCATATAAGAAAGAAAGAAAGCAAGAAAAAATGAAAAAAAGAAAATGTACGATATAAAGAACTAACGACATTTGCAAGAAATAGTTTATTTGTAATGAAGATGGAAAGTTTATTGCTCCTTCTGTGGATAAAGGGAGTAAAGCCCTAATATCACACATGATGATTGGGGCCATAATTTAAAGTGTACATTATAACAAGTTTATTGAAATTTGTGAATTTTATCCAGTGACAGGATTCCAAAGAAAATAAGTATGGATTAATTCATGTGCTGGTACAAGAATGTTTGACATTGAGATCTCAGCTCCTAAAATCAAATTCTATTCCATGCCTAGTGGATGATCTTTTGTAGATTATCTTATTGTTCTAATCTAATTGAGGAAAATAGAGACAATTCCAGATTTTTTTCAACTCTGAAGATCAAGTCTCCAATTCAGCAACTCTTCCTTATCTATACTTTCAACAGACCGAATTAATGCAATGGCCACACCAATCCACAAAAAATTTCAATGAAACAGAGAAAAATAAATCTTTTGGCACTTCCAAACCGCTGACACATGAGTAAAGAATTCAGGAGCACTTGTCACTATTTAAGCCTGAATGTTCATTCAATGATGCTTCTTTGTTCCACACATTTGCCACAAAGCTTCTTTTAAAAATGAACCTAAGCTAATCTGAAACTGGTAGCTACATCCCAGAGTTGCCAAGTTAGTGCGGTTTTGAAAATCAGCTTGGGAACTTTTTTAACCTGTCAAACCCCCCACTGGGAACCTCTCTGGGCATAACTAAAAAAAATCACATGCTCAGTGCTGTAGGTAGTCTTAGTAAGCTAATTATTAAGTTACCTAATTTATACCTAAAAACATAAAGATACTTAAATCCTATGGCCTATTTGTCTAAACCCTTGTGACCAACAAGATATCAGATCAGACAGCTCCAGTTCCTCACCAAGGTAATTTGTTCCTGCTTTTACCAGTTACTATTAAAATGCTGTGTAGTTGTGTACAACATGAAAGGACATTTGGTTTTGCAAGCTATGCAAATACCAATACAAGTGGTACAAGGGGAAAATATCTTTGCTATTTTAATTCATTCTAATTTTACATGGGCAAATAAATAATATTATTAGGATGACCTAAACAGCTAGGTAATATTAGATTTATTGCACATTTTCAATCACTAGCATTCCAGTCTTAGTTACATCCACTGAATGAATGGTGTTATCTGGTCAGTGATTTCTTCTTTATATTTGCACATTTCAGCTATAAGATGACAGAAAGGTAAAATAAGGGAGTCAACAGAAAAAGCACCACCATGCTAACAGATCAATCACTGAACAAAATAGCCATTGTGTGCGTTTTAGTTAAGGTCATTCCGTTGTATTTGGATACCAAGAAAATGTAAGTAGGTGAATGGTTTTACAAGGTGCACAGTTTAACATGGGTTTAGTAAATAATGCTTTAATATATTTTTTTTTATCTCATTATCAAACAGACACTAAATACAACAAGCCCAAGAATCTATCCATAAATTAATAATACTAAAAGTATTATTTTTGTTAGCCTTTATCTAAATAGGTAACACACTACTGGCTTTAACTGTTAATACTCACTATGTTAAATAAGTACACCATACCTAGGACCAATATTTCACACCAGTTCAAACCTTTGACATATTAACTTGCACAAAATGGTTTTATATTGGTGCTAGATTATTTAAATATAAACAATAGAATTATAAAATTATCACAATATTTGTTTAAATGCCAAAAAACAGAAACAAAACATTTAAGAAACAAATTTCTTAAAATGACAAATTCCATAAACTGATTTATTTTATAATCCTAAACTGTTGCTAAAATGTGTTAATTTCTTTCCTGTTTAGTCTGAAAGCACTGACTAATTTAAGTAAAAGGGGGTGATGTTTTTCAGTTTATTTCTGAAGTTTATTTCTGTCAGTGAATCTACTGCCACATTTAAAGAAAAAAAAAACACGCTTAAAAAATTAAAACCATGACATCCAAAATTAGTAATAATGAAAACCTGTAAACTGAAAATGAAAACTGAACAACATATATAGCCAAGGCATGAGGACTAAAAGATGTTACGTGCATAGTCCTACCCTAAACTGGGTCAAACAGGACTGATTAACCGGGATATCCAAATCCACCAAATCCATGTCATGTTGTAATTGGATTTTTTGTTTTTGACTTTATTTATCATTCTAATATGGCTTTATAGTTTTATAGTTTCTTGCTTTGTTAGAGCGATTGCTTAGTATTTTGTTCTTCCGGCTTCCATTTGTTTACGACTCCGTTTTATTGAGACAAAACTTAAAACATCATAGTCCGTACATTATAGTTGCCATGGTTTTGTGATCCTGTAATTTTGCTTGCCACTGTACCATTCTGCATCTGTCCATACAGAATCATTGTATTAGTTGTTTCCATTAGTTTGTAATACAAACTCTGTGTTAATCTTTTTGCAGTCCCTCTTCTATGTTCCACTTTTCAAAGCACTCAAATCAGCAGTAAATCCGTAGTAGAATATAATACTAACTACAACGCACTACAAAACTGCACTGATTGATATGTCTTAATGCACAAACAAAAAAGGTATTGCCAGTAATACGGAGACATAGTCAAGATGTCCAGAGTGTAGTACGCTGCAACACAGGTATTAAAAAATGAGATGGACATACCGTAAAAGTACATGGGAACGGATGGAAATGGCAACAAGCAGCATTCCTAAAGGTGTCATTACAAAAGCCTGCCAATGAACAGCACATGCACTAGCCCTGAGACAATGTACTTATGGTTTATATGTTCATTTAGATAAAATGAGAATCTTCAGGTGGAAACAAACCCATCTTTACTCTGCGGCCCTGTGCCTGATAACCCTCTCGGTCAATGGGCTGTGGGTCTATTCGACTGCGCGAAGTCAACGCTGCGGCCGTAAATAATGATGGCAATGCTCGCGTGGAGCTCCAATCACCATTGTGCTGTCACCAAACAGAGAAGATTGCTTGTTTAATTTACTGCAGCGCATCTGTCTCAGTTCTGCCCCATTTAGCTTTTCAATTCAGATGAGTAATACCATCTAGTATTTATCAATACGTTTTTTTCCAATGCCATGAATCAATACGAACAGAAAAGTTGATACTTGCGTTGCGCAGGTAACTGCAGAATTTTCAAATGCAATTGGCTGAAAATGGCGAGCCTGTACTCAATGATACAATTAATATGATACTGCCATACATGATGGCTCCAGCAAACAGCTGCATCCAGAAACCTTATCCTTACATACTTGAATAAATGCGAATTAATGACAGCCATATGTTCGCTGGGATACTATGGCAGCATTGTGGCAAAAAGAGGCTGCTAATGTAAACTGATATTATACCGGCATTTGATATTACATGACTGCTGTAACAGAAATGGTCTTGGCATAAGTTGTACCCAGCCTATGGGACACAAAGCCATTCCATTTCCTCCTTTGTGCACAGCCAGAATATCCCAGAAGGTCAGCCACACTTGTATTTTGGGGTAGACAGAACTCCCTTTGACCAGCCCCAGCACCAGCCCCTGCCCCAGCACAGACCGGTGTTGAGATGACTGACATTTAATGAAATGGCCTTTACTGGCAGGGCCGCAGCAGTGACAAGCTACAGCGGCAGCAGCTTACAAAAGGGGCTTGGCTGGCGAGAGCGTATAATAATGATGATGTGAGCGTGTGAGCTTGCTGCAGCCAGGAAAGCATTATCTCTCGGTTCTGGGCCATTATCCCTCCATTCTCTGAGATCTGTGCCCTCTGATCTAATGTGAAGCCAGCAGGCTAATATGCCGTCCGCGCCCGTGCAGTGGAAGTGGGGGAGGCCACGCATGGTGGCACTCAACACGGTCCATTTCATCCCCCCTTCCGGACAGCACGCAACACAACAAGAACCACGGCTCCTCTGCAGTAACCTCCACCACATTTAATACTCCAGAAAACCCAGAAACCTTGTGCTGCAGAACTTAATGTTCAGGAGCTTCAAATCTGTGAGGTAAAAAAAAAAAAACTGAATTGGCTTACAGGCCTCCTTCTTAAAATGTGTTTGGTTTGTGCGGTTCCTCCCTTTGTAAAATGACCGCCGAACAGGCAGATGAAAAGGAAATAGCAAGTCGCAATGTCCCGTTAAATGATTGCTTTTGTGGAAGGCATGACTGCTGACCAGCTGGCTTCTCTACTGAACCAGAGATGAGAAGCTTGCGATGGCAGGAGAGGGTTAACCAGGCAGCCTCGCAGCTCCATTCAAACAGGAATATTAACAGTGTGTCCCTGGGCGCTGGGAGAGCGGTGAGAGAGAGGGAGGGAGGGAGGGAGGGAAGGGAAGGGGAGGGTGTGAATCAGATTTTCAATGACAATGTGCTTAAGATCACCGTTTCAAAGGAAGAACATATCATCTGTCAAACTTAATGGAAGTGTCCCCGGAAAATGAACGAAAACGGAATGGAAGCCATTCATTAGAGCAGCTCGAGAGCCAATGCAGCCGTCTCCCCGCTGATAGCTGCCCCAGGAAAATAAATATATACACAGTCATTATTTATTCGCAGATTTCCGAGGTGGCAGGCCAGCCACGATTAAGGGTTACTTCTCATGCTAGAGAGATAATATTAGAACGGCTGCCTGGAGAGGAATCTGAGCGTTGTACCGGGGGTATCAAAGGGAATGAAGTGCTTTATTGCCTGGGAGAGGGGCTGCCTCTGCATGATAGCAGTGGATGCATTCAGTACGAGCATTTGATATCATTGTTTTATGGAGAGGGGGAAATCCACTGATGACAAGGCCTCTTTCACTGAAAATGTTATCAAGTTTAATTACTGTCAGAACAGGTCCCTGCACCTTTATAGCAAGGTAAAAAGAGTGGAGGAGAAGAAAAGCTCACACTCATACAAATACAAGGACAACAAATTATTGCAAGGATGGCACTAAATACAGCACTTGAAATATAGTAAGGAGCAAAACTGTGAGGTCAGAATTGACAATTTAATACAAAGAACATAATTCAATGGATCACATGCAGGTAGGCCTAATGTTTTGAAAAAACATACAGGCCTAAAGTTAACGGGTCTTTATTTGTATTTTATTAGACTTTCTACACTTACAGTTAAGATTAAAAGTACATGATATAGTGTCAACCAACAAATATGAATAAACCAGTCATCTTTAATAACAATAAAAAAGTAAGTAAGCTGAGTAAAAAAAAAAAAACACAAGAGACTTAGAGATTATTGTGAGATGAAAAGCACATTTATCCTGTGGTGGGACATTCAACATTTAGACAAACAAAAAGGCACACTCCACAAACATCCCTCTATATCTTTCACGTTTCTCCGTATCCCTCTCAGCACCACACTGAATATTTAAATGTAACTCAACGCACAATTATCCGAAGGACATAACTGTCTTCTCCCAACAGAGCCTTTACTTGCTCGTCATTATTACAGAACATCTGCTGATCTATTCTGTCTAGGAAAAACCCCTACCTACTTCAAGTGACTTCCAAAAACAAAATAATCTTAACCTGTTCATGGAGGATCACAATGTTTTAAGCAGAGATCCATCTTCTGGGTTATTCATCATTCTGAGAGGGGAACTGCAATTTAAGTAAAACGTCCATGCCACCCAGCTTCCTATTCTTTCCCCCTCCTGTCTGGATGACACCCATTGACCCTGCATCAGCTCTGAATTCCATCCTCCTGCCTTTGGAGTAATTGAGAGCCATTTTGAGAGCTGAATCAAGCAGCACTTTTGCAACTCTGACCTAACTCCTTCATGTAACTGGAACATAGAACGCTGTGCTGTCTGGTACCAAAACATTACTCAGTATCATCAAAGATGTGCAAATGAAGCCGAGAAGAACGAGATCCCACACAAAACAATTAACCGTTTCCTATCTCGTAGGCAAGCGTATGTTGGCACTAGTTTCAGCAGTGCTAGTCAACCACAGCAAATGTGGGATATCAGCATTCATGGAACAGCCCCCCTCCCGGATCTCTGTAACTCTGCAGGTTGGAGCTCACAGATCCTAGCATCAGAGGGGCTTTATTCCCTAAATCTCTCCCCTGTGGGACTGCCCCACCCCACCCCCTCCTCACCACGGCCTTTTCCCACACTCTCCTCACTCCCACAGGCAGCTAGCGTCACAGGGAACAACGGCCCAGAGCCTCTACAATATTCCTGTGTTTTCCCGCTGTTCTGCATCTGCCATTGTTTGCTTCACCTGGATCTTTGTACATGTAATGCAGCTATCGCACGAACTGCAAAAAGCCTGGAGAAGACAGGCAGATGACCCTGTCATTTGCAGCATGAAGACCTGGGTCATTATATGGTGACAGCTGGCAACTGACAATGAAGTCGTGGTTTTGCTGATGGGTATCAGTGTGTGTTGCCCTGAACCCTCGTCAACCTATGACAGAGCAGTTCAAAAAAAAAAAAAACACCACTGTCGTCTTTAAACTGTTTTACCAAATAAAGAAACTGCATACATACATCCTGTATGACCGAATGGGGCTATGATAATGTACTATACAAAAACACTGCAAGTGAGACCCTTTCAGAAAATCTCTGTTGCTTATGTAAAAGATTGTCATGAAAAACACCTTACCTTTCAGTCTGACACATCGCCAACTGGTTCTCACAAAACAAATGTCCCCGATTGGTAACAGCTACCCCCGAAAACATTCTGCAAATTATTTTTTTTCTTTCTTTGTGGGAACCAAACCCCCACTTTGAACGTGTGGTTTGTGCAGATCTCTGCATCTCACTCTTTGAAAACCACACCGGCTTACACAGCTGACATGGCTGAAGAGTTCAATGAGCTCACCATCCGACAGCTCGAGAGTGACCTGCCACCCTCTAGCCGCTGTCTCATCTGTCACGGCCGCTGATGAGCTACTGGCGAGTGTGGCCTTGTGAGCCAGCACCTGTACACACAGGGACAGGGCTGAAGCCTTGCGGGTTCCCACAACCCATCCCTGCAAGGAGGTTACCCGGGTAATCAATTAAATCAGCCTCCTCTATCCAATGCAAATCGCTTAAACCCTGGCTAGCACTGCAGCTCAGCCTATAGGAATCCTTCCAGGTGGAGCTCTTTGGCTAATTTTAGCGCTGTCAGAGTGTACACAATATAAGAGAGTGAGTATGGATGATAAAAGCAGATGAGTGCATTTTCTCTAATTACACACACACGCCTTTTACCCATACAGCTGGACCCCGGTGTGAGCTAATGTCTAGAACAATTTCAGCAATAAATCTACAGAAGCAAGACGCTGAATGACATCAATTTATCATTTTGAGGAGTTAATAGCAGGAAAATAAAGAAACGGCTTTCACAAGAGATACAAACTAAAAAGCACATTCTGCGCCGATTATCTACATGAGCAGAGGTCCTACGGATGGCCTTTGGCACAGCGCAACCCACCTGCACAAGATAATGGTCCTGACACAGAGCAGTGCTACTGAGTGCCAATGGTCACATCAGAAAGTAGCATCTTAATTCTGCTCGGTCCGCAGCCTGCTTACCAGACTGGAGGAGAAGCCTGCAGCACTGTCAGAAAGTGCACACCATCCTCTGAAAACCTTCCTCGTTTGACACAGATAAGTCTATTGTTCCATGGGCAGTAAGAGTAAAATGTCAAGCCTTGCATAAAGACACAGAAAACTGCCAGGATATTTTGAGTCACTCTTGCGTGTTTTTGAGACCAAAAGTCATTTTTCCTCTCCAAACTCACACTTCTTGACATTATCGCTCTGAAAGGAAGAAGAAGGGGGGGGAGAGTTCCTCCTGTTTGACCTCAGAAATGGTGGAGGGAGAAAGAGCGCGTCGTCACTTCCGTCATGATGACATATTTACCGACATGTGAAACTCCGGCTGCGAGGCTTCTGACTGGCATCTCTCACATCAGGAGGAAACCAACTTTCCGTAGGCAAAAAGCTGCCGGGGCGGCACTTTCAAAAGTCCTCAGCAAGAAGCAGAAAGATCTGTGTTTCCACCCTTGGCTCTAACATCATATCTGCATCAACTTTAGCGCAAGAGCACCGTGGGGCAACTTCTGTAAGCAGCAAAAAAGACACAAGCTTCCTCTCCCTAACTCAAAAATTAAATTACACAAAAGAGTATCACTCCCTAGAAAATATGGGAAGTGAAGGTACACAAGAACATGAAGGAGCACAGATTCTTCATTTCATATTTTTATCTTTCATACCAAAAAAATGATGCCTTTGACTACAAAATAATTATTAACTTTTTAGAAATTACAGTATAATTATAAACAATTAGTTCATAAACAAAATGTTTGATGACCTGTCCACACAACACACACAGTGGTCTTTATTTAAAAAAAAAAAATAACAAAACCAAAGCACGCTTCAAAGATTCTTTATAGCAAAAATTAACAGCAGCAGCTTTCTGCAGTAACAGCCTAAAATCACAAATAGCCTGAAGTAACAAAAACTATCTGGTTGCCCAAGTAACAATCATTACACATTTTGGTTGTCCACAACAAATTTCATTTGGCCGAGAAAAACGACAACAACAACGTCAGGGCAGCCCACAGAGGCTTTGCCATTTGCCAAGAGACAAGCAGTGACAGCTGCCATCCCTGTATTTTCACTCATTAATATGACAGACCAACAAAACTACATCAAATCAAGGGATATGCCAATGCATACATCATTCCATATTTACATTTATATATTACTGCTGAACAGTTTATTCACTGAATCTGCAAATTACCAATCACAGTACTTGCCAATAGCTGTCACGGTTTCATGGGAAAATATGCTTTGTTTGGATACTGCTAGAAACCTTTCACATACAGGCAGTATTTTTTTTTTACAACATATGAAAGTTCTGGTTGATATGAGCTTAAAATGTAAAATTCCGTTCGTAGTAGAAGTTAAGCTAACTGCTTTTCAGAGGTTTACAGCAGGTATGTACACACTGGTGATGTGCATGCGACGGACTTAACTCTGGTTGTTGATTATTGTTCTGAAAGAAAAAAGACAACCGTGAAAGTCTGCACGCTTAGCGTACTCGCAGGAAGACAACTTGAACCTGAGGGTTTAACCTTGACACCTGCACATTACGATCTGTTTTCTGCTACAACGCCCTCAATCGATTCCAGGGGAGATTAGCATGGAAAATTAGTAGGGCCCGGCTTCAGAGTGGAAAACCCAACTCTACCAGAATTCAGGTACACGCCATGTGAAAAGCAATGTAACTTCCTGTCACGTTAATGGAACTGCCAGATCTCTGGACGGCATCCCTTGCTTTTACATACTGAGACAGTCATTCCTTACAGTACTTTTGTTTTGCACTCTTCAGTGTCTCTTATACAACAATTCACCTGAAGTTGATCATTAATCCCTCTAGAAATGTCAGCACTTCAGTGCATGGCTGCCCTTGCGTCCTGTCATCTCCCGAAGTAGATAAAAAGTATTCCTGTTTCATCCCCTGCCTGCATTACCAGTTTGACTATTTTTTTTCCACGCAAACAGACTGCTCTTCCTCCTGTTCCTGTGAATGGAGATACTGTCCCCTGCAGAGTACCAACCAAGTGCTGGGGGGATAATTAAGGTGGTGCATTCAATTGCCAACATGAATGGTAATTGCTTATATTCTAAACAAATAACATTTTCCCCAATGTTAGCCTAAACCAGCTAAAATGCTACCTGAGAATCAGCTGATCATATATCAACAAATAACACAAATCTATAACTCCATATATAATACCAATCTACTACACCACCTTAAGAATCAAGTTCTCAGATTTAACAATGTTACTACCTTACAGGTGTTTAACAGTTTGTTATGGGAAATCTAGCAGAGGAGAAACAATATTACAGGATGCCAAATACAGCATCTGGGTTCACCACACAAATGTATCACTTATTGCTTTGAGTAAAAGATCCAGGTCCCACCCAGAATCATATTACAGGGCCCGGTTTAGACTGGACTATGCAAAATCTCTGTGAAGTGCAGTTTGATTTGTCACTGTACAATAAAGTGTTCATTCCATATAGAGCTGACATTGTGAATTGAGCAGCCTATCACTCTGTCTGAATTTTATCCAGAATTCCATTGCTGAACTGCAAAAAATCAGTGGAGATACACATACTTTTTAACTATCCTTTGATCCATACTTTGGAAAAAAAAAAAAATCTTCCTGGTTTTCCATCGAATAGCATCTGTACAAGATTTGGCTGGTCTGAAGTTTTTTTTTTTTACTGTGTTTTTAGAACATTTAGCCTATTCATCATTCATTACCTCCTGATCTTCGATGTCCACTCCAACCAGTTTCTTGGCCAAAGAAAATTGGCTTGTCCATCTTGGATGGCCAACCGGCTATCTGACTCACTGCTGCAACTGCTGAGGCTGGAAGTCCACTATAATCAGATCACTCCATTTCAGCGCCTGCCAGTCTCCTGCTCTGCTCTTCTCAGAGCGCCGGCAGCCATGCAGGACTGGCACGGCGCCACGGAGAGGGTGGGAGTGCCAGCTTTGCCTGTGTTCCCCCGTCGCTCACTTCCACGGCAGGACAGTGGGCGAGGGGGATACACTGGCCTGCTCTCAGACCAGCGAATGTGGCCACCGTGCGCATCTGCACGAACGCAGTGAGGGGACGGAGATGTGGACGTAGCTCCGTTATGGCACTTTCAGCTTCCCACAACACGTAGGTGAGAGGCCAGCTGGAGCGGCACCTGTTTCAGTGGTTTAAGGAAAGGCTGGGCCAGGATTCAGAAGTGGGAGATGAAGTGAGTGTCTGAAAAAAGGAAATTCGCTGTCTTGACGTCTGACCTGCCGCGCTGCGGCTACTGTACGGCATGTATCTGTGATTCGCACCAAGAGAGGAGGTGACAGGGTGGGAAGGCACCAAATTTCTCACTCAGCGACTAAGCCTCTAATGTATCCTGCCCTGAATGTCACAGCTTTTCAGTACAAAAGGTCAGCTATTTTATAAAACAAAACAATATAAAAAAAAGAAACATATTACTTATGTGCTTACAGCAATGCATGAGGATCTCTCTGAGTATTTTTCAGACTCGACACGCCGTCTTTGATTCCTTCATAGTGATGTTGATTGCAGGAATATACAGCCTCAACATTGTTTATATCACTAAGCTGCCACAAACACCATGACTGTGTGACTGCATTAGTGGAAACAGTGGACAGTGATTGTGGAAAGGTTTAGTAAGACATTTGTATGTGACTATTAGATGCAAGATTCATTTACTACAGTAACAAGCCAGTCCGAGAATTACTGAATGTTTTGACTGACAGATAACAACCTTTATATTCCTATCAGATAGGAGCTGTAAAATAACTCTGGGTCCGGAGTAATTTAGGATGAGTCTGCTAATGAGGATCAATGATCGTGCAATACGTGCAGCGCAGACTGTAGCTGTATCTGCCACTGTTGACCAAGTGTTGTACTGTAATACAAAAGGATTCATGCCCTATTAGAAAACCAGGGTTACGTTACTTTGCACTGACAAATTGTCAGATTTTATGACTGAGCTCATCAAGAAAATATGAAGCAAGTGAAAAGTGTGTTTAAAATAGTGTAACGTCTGTAGCACAATAAGTAAAAGCGGGGGTAGGGGATCGTAGAGTACGTACAATACAGTATGTTTTGCAGCTTGTGTATCACCTTGATTTCAAAACACGTTTTCCTCTACTTTCAGTATTGCTGGCTTGCTGTTTGTATCACAGCAACACCGGACATTTAATCTGTGCATGCATTGCTTGCGAGGCACGTATGAGGAAATTGTCACCAAGAGAACAAAAAAGCTTGTTTTAACCTGTCATCTCTTTCACCTGTAGAAATGACCGTCGACCAAACAATGCGTCCACATCATTTTATACTTTACGGTTTACATGAGACAAACCATCAGCTGTAAGTGTTTAAATATGTTTAGTTAACACTGCACAGTTCACTCAACCAACGGCATGCCAGTAAGCAACATATAGCTCGCTACGTTAACCGTATTTTCTAATCACCGATCCTGCTAGCCGTTAACGTTAGCTAGTTAGCGAGCATGTTCACTAACGTCATTTAATTAAGCTATCTTAACTTTGCCAAGACACTTATGTGTTGGAACTGAACACTGACGGACAATCTAACATGAGACACACGCAGTACAGCCTAAAGTACAAAGCTAAATCGTGCAAAAATGTATGCTTTCTACATAACTATCTAGCTAATGCAGCTCGCATCAACAGAACTGCCGTTTCGTTTTGGTGGTCAACGGTAGCCACTGTCGGCGACACGCAGTAATGTACTAGCTGGCTAGCTATCCAGGATTGGTATTTCGCTAGCGCCAGCTGCGTTAATTAGTTTGCTATACATCTGCACGAAATCTGAGCAGTGACATTGAACAGAACGTTGTGCAGCTACAGCATTTGAAGATCAGCTAGCTAGCTAGCTAGCAAGCTGAATGGCTAGATCTCCCGTTAACCACGGCTGCAGACAGAGCCAGCAGTTCTGCATGCTGAAAGTGCACAGATTATTGGCAGGCTAGCTGGGATGTCATCGACCTAAATAACGTTAACTAAATTTTCGCCATGTCAGCCTAACTAGCGGATTGTCACAGAAAACGGAAAAGTGTGAATACCTGAGACCTGTTGACTCCTCCTACCGGTCTCTTGGTTGGTGGAAGTTCAGCCGGGGATGTATGTTTGCGGTCGACTTGTTTCTGAAGTTATTTTTTTCCCCTCGGATGAGGGAAAGAGGGATGCGACAGCAGGTTACCAAGTCTCGCCTCCGGCTGCTGAGCGGTACGAGACAAGAGACGGGTTATCTGGGAGCAGAGAAGTTGATGAAGCGCTCGCGTACAGCAGCAGCCATTGCGGTCACGTGCTTTCTGAGTGAAACCCAACACCGGCTAGCCTAGGCCACCATCCCCGCCTACTTTCCTTATCCGCTGTGCCAATCATCGGAAAGGAGTCTCCCGTTAACTCCACATGTGCTCTGTTTTCATCCACCGATCGATGAGAGATACCACAAGATATCCGTTTAAATCACTGTTAGAATCGCATTTATTAAACGGAATGTGCTTACTTTTAAGATTCATTGCCAGACATCAGGATTGCGATGACATTTTAATATATGTGGATAAAGCGCTGGTTTATCCATTTGCAGCCTAATGACTACAAAAATATTGGTCTGAAAATGTTATCCTGCTTTTTAAAATTGGGAATTTCTCACCCGTCATTAGATATACCAATCCTGGTATTTTAGACGTGTATTATTCTCATGAAATCCATGCTAGTGTTGGCAAAGCTGATAATGCTAAAACTGTGATATAATCATGAATGATGATAGTATTTTGTAGCCTGGTGTTAACAGAGGGTGATATGATTGCCTCTTTGTCAGGTCAATTATAGTCACATGTAGAGTCATGATCAGAGGTCTTCCTTCACTATGTTGTGTTGTATTCATTTTAATGAAGTGTAGTGAAAACACAGTAAGTGGATCTCATATGTTTTAAAAGGTGCAGTATTTTTGTCAGATTGCATATGAGGCGCATGTTATGGTCTGCCACCTGTGTAAGATGTTAACCTTCTTATGTAAAATACGATCTGTGAAACCAAAGACTGGCTGCTCGACATGCTGGAGCTAACATGTAAGCATACCCACATCCATTAACACAACATATGGGAATAAATGAAAAATGCATGTACTTGACTGCTAAGAATGCCAAGGGAACTTAGCCACCAGCCGTCCACTGACAATCTCCTCCTCTAATGCTGCATGTACATACTAGAACAACAACAAAGGTCATTAATACCCAATTCTTCCATAGGCAAAACTTACTGCACTCCAGTGTCACTATATGAAATCCTCAATTTGGAAGAAGGGAACAGAAAATTGAACCAGTTCATGTTTCAGGCAGTTTTCCTACTTATAAATTTAGCAGAAGATTTCACTTGGCCAGTTAACTTTAACTGTGATTAAAGTGCAGTCTGAGGAGGGACTGGGGAGTTTGTAGACTTCCAACTTGTATGACTGTTTGAGTGAGGATCTGGATGTTATGCAGTCCATTTTAAATTTGCCTCATTAAATGGGCCCACAGTTGTAACACTGTTGTCTGTCTATAAATAATGTTGAATCAATTTGCTGCTCATGGTTGGTACAGGGCTCTCCACATTTTTTCATAGTTCTGACTAAATAGGATTAAAATTATGCCATGAAAAATGTCCATATTGGATCATTTTAGTTTTGTTATGAAAACTTGTTCTTGTAAATGTCAGACTTTAATTTTAATTGCATTGCATGGGTCAAAGTCACATTGTTAACAAATGACAAATAATTTAGTCCAGAAAAGACACAGAAAACATTTATTTATATCTCAGTAATTAGTATCCTGCAAATCCTCTGGCATTAATTACACTGTCAAGAGGTTTTCTGTGTTTCATGAGGCTCTGAGTGGGATTTTTGACCATTCCTCCAGGGAAAAGTACTGTAGGTCATTCGGATCTTTGGGTTTTTGTCTGAGAACTGCTTTCTTTAGATTTAAATTTAGAGATTGAGATGATCAGTTGAGAACATTTTTTTTGTGCTCAGTTAACCATTTCTTTGTAGATTTGGATGCATACTTGGGATCGTTGTCATGCTTGAATGTTTATTGTCTGCAAAGCTTGAGCTTCTTGGCAGTAGGATTCAGGTTTTAGTAAGTAATATCCTTGTACATGTTGATGTTTGTAACTCTTTCTCTATTTTAACAAGGGCTTCAGGATGCAAAATATAAAACACCCCCAAATCAAAGCAAATCATGCACAACACAGTGGGTGTGGGTTCGTTTTCAGCATAAACTTCACTTTTTTATGCCAAACCTAAAGCTGATAAGTATTTCCATTTAGTCTGACCAAGAGACACTGCTCCAATAGTCATTTACACACAGTCTGGAAAAATTGACATAATTTTATGACTTCCCTTCAAAAGAGGCTTCATAATTTCATACTGACCATGAATGAAGCTTTCATGCATGCAACTTTGAATGGTTCATTTTGACAGTTTGTAACCTGAAGATGTCAGTTTGTTTAGAGGAGCTTTAAGGTGGCAAGATAGACATGCATCCTCTTCTTTGCAGGGGTACCACATTCATTTCTTAATAATGGACACTGCAGAGGAAAGCGGTAGATTTGGCTTTTTGTGCATTCTTTTATAGCCATATTCCAACTTGAAGAGAGCAATGTCCACTTGCCTACAGTCTTTAGACCCTGATGGTAACATATAGCACTAATTAATTTCTTCAGTGTGTTGCCCCTCTTCATATCACAGGGAAACAGGAAGCCTTCAGATACCTCCATGTAGTTTCAAAAGCTCCCACTGACCTTCCAGTAAGCAGAAAGTTGATATAGATTTGTTTTGTCAGATTGCATTATAAATACTACTTAAAGATGTGAATAAATGTGACCATCATGCTTTCAGGATTGAAATTCATTATTTGTAAATAATATGAATTAGATATATGCAGTGCTATGAAGATTAAAGTACAACATTTTGACTTTTTAATTAGAAAAATGATCTAATGTGTTTTTTTTTTCTTGCATGGAGTTTTTTTAGTTTCTAGTTTATTTACTCATGTGAGGGAACGAATAAATATTAAAGACACTCCACTTATGATCTGGAGAAAAGGCAAATTTAAAAACTGTTTTAGGGTGAGCATATGACAATTTGTCCTCCTGTTACAAAAATGTCACTGTAATTCATATACGATAAAGCTGTGAAAGAAAATGGAAGAAATCATGTTACTACTGCAGCATCCAATACAGTGGCCTCTCTCTGGGTGTGGCCAACACATAATTAAATTTGACGCACCTTAATTTTATTGATCTGTTGTTATTTCTATGGAGATGGCAGAGGTGGAACCCAGCATGGGATGTGAGCAGAGCTTGGTGGTGTCGCGTACCAGCATGTCCCTCCAGAATGCCCCAGACTGGCGTCTGCGGGCTGGGCCCCTGACAAACTCCTATCCTTCCACTGATCACATGCCGCTGTTGTCAGAGGGAGAGCACCGTGATGACAGCAGCACGGGTCTCACATAGCTGAGGCATGGCGAGCCGTGCACAGAGGCAACCTTGGTGCACTGCTGCCCGCAGTTGAGGCTGGCGGCTCCCTCCGCCTCCGCTCCACTGTGTTAATTGCGGTTGCTGTTCATTAGAAACAGGCGTGCTACAGTTGTGTCCTCATGCTAACCTGGCAAGGCCCTACCATCTCCACCACTGCTGCCATGCAGATGATGCTCATGAAACCCAGGCAAATAAGGAGAGAGAAGGGGAGGGGGCAGAGCTGGGGTTAGCTGGGCAGTGTGAAGAATGCACAGAGACTGAAAGCATGCCTTTTGGCGCGGGACCATGCCTTAAGAACTGAGCGCTGTGAGAACAGTGGGGTTATAGGGGTTTTCTTGTTTCTTGTACTCTTGGAAGAGTAGTTCGGCGCTGCCCTAGCTGTAAGCGCAGATGCCTCCGCCATCTGCCTGCGCCACGGCTGATCTTATTGGCAACAGCACTTCTGTGTTTCCTCAACATATCGCTCTCTCTCTCTCTCTCTCTCTCTGGTGGGAGGTCCCCGAGGGCCCACACAGCTGCATCCTGGACATCCAGTCATGTCGACAGTGTGAAGTAAGGCCGGCACATCTTAATACACTTCCTCTCCCAACCACCGCACACAAGTCATGCCTTTAAGTGGGCAGGCTGAGCAGAGAGCAATGCCACGCAACGCTGACACCTCCCACTGCTCTGCACGCACATCGCCCCCCTCCACAGGTGGAGGGGAGCGTGACCGGTTAATTATATCACACTTTTACTGTTTTAGCCTTTAGGCAGATGTGATAGTGAAAGATGGGATGGAAGCTCAAGCCTGACTAAGAGCTGTGAGCGTTGGGGCGCGCACAGCCTCCATGAGCATTGCATTCGCTTGTATTCGCTTGCAGACTATCTTCTCTCCGTCTCTGAGCCATGTTCCCTTCAGAGGGCTGGGATGAGTTATTCCAGGTTTCACGCACCCTAGAGAAGATCAGCCATTCATCTGCACATTGTAAAAGGTTTCCCTTTCCACATGGAGAGCAGGATCTTTTACGAGGTATGGCAATGAGCGTGCTCAGAAACATGGTGGTGCTATCCTGATCCAGGAATCTTTGCTGTAAACTGGACAGGTTCTGCTGGGTCAACAAATACATGCACTGCAATGTCTTGAACTCTGTATTTATGGTACATTTGAGTGCAGCTACCCAGAGATAGACTGTGACATGCACAGGTGGAAGTGTCACTGTCCCTCTAGTTACATTTTACTAGACACCTGGCAGACCCCCAGCAGGTGCCTCAGCCTGCCCCGCAACCTCCAGTAAATGCTGGGGCCCATTAACTGACTGGGCTCTGCTCCAGGGCTATTTCCAGGGTAATGTTATCCAGCTTGATCAACTCTTTTTCCCCAATGTAGGACACATGTCACTAGCAGAGATGGAGACACATACTATAGCTAGACCCTCCCGAGAGAAATATTTTCGGCATCTCCCAGCTCTGCTGTGCGAATGTCACGGCCTGTGCTACGGACGGGTCAAGGAGCTTTGACCCTGACCTTTCAACCAAAAAGGCAAGGGGCCTTAAGCCCCTCCGCCATGCATTTTGAGGGAAAAGTTGTCCCAAAAAGTGGCTGAAAGAGCTGGAGTTTGTCGTGGTAAGGGATGCCAAGCCTTTATGGGCAAAAGGGATCGACAGACTAGCTCATCACCAATTTCCTAAACCACTTATTTAAGCATACAGCAGCCAAGCCCTCACCACCACTAGTCTTCTTTAATAGCCTGTCTTCCACAGTGCAGCCCAGCTCTGAAACCACGGAGTTACCAGGCACTCTCCACTGCTCCAGCTTTCAAACTGAGCTGGTACACAAGAGCAATACCACAGTGAGAGCCTATTGGAGCTTGTTGTGTAGTTACTGGTAACAAAATGAAAACAGGAGTGCCTACACGCCCATGTCATCCGTGACCCAAAGTGAACATGCGTATGTGCAGGACGAAAGAACAGATCCCTTTTACTTATGCCACTCTGCTTGGGCGTTGCAGCCAGGAAAAGGAGGCTGAAATTAAGGTGGGGAGAGATCTTATCAGGAGGTGGAAATCTGTATCGCCACTCAGAATCTTCCTCTGAAGTGGGAAACGGCTCGAAAGAAAACTGGCTTGCAAATTTTTTAGACACGTTCAAATAACTCCCACACACTCAACTCAACGCATTTACACACATAGCCCCACACACACACACACACACACACACACACACAACACAAGCACACAAACATACACACACGCATACACACATACACACACACACTGGGACACACACCCTCCCTTAGGAGAAAAAAAGCCATTATACAATTTAATTTTCTTTAGTGCTAAAAAAAAGCAACCATTTTTCAAGGCCCTGACAGACGAGCCGTTTCGCGGGGTTTAGTCCATCTGAAAACATGTGGTAAGCCTTGTGGAATGTTTGAAATGATTCCCAGATGTGGGCTGCAGACAGATTTAACCCTTTGCCTCCCGGGGGTGGAGTGGGGAAGAGGGGGTGGCACTGCAGCTTAGAGCCCGGGCTGTGGAAGATTCAGGCAGAAGTCCAAAGCCATCCCCGACAGGCCCCTGTCACATTCACTTCATTACAGCTCACTAGAGCGAGGGTATGGCAGGTAAAGTAAAAAACCCAGCAAGGCTGGGGTGTATCTCCGGCACTTGCGCAAGTGTAAGAAATGGGGAAACGTTGCTTTTTTCCACATCAGAAGACGCAGCAAACATACAGAGTGGCCATGCTCTGAGGAAATACCCATGGGAGTGGTAGTTAATTTTCATGGTTGTTTTCTGTTTTTTTTTTTTTCTTGGCACGTTACTGTCATTTCATAACGCCTGGAAACAGCAAACTGCTTTTTATTTATATAGGGCCTTTTCCAATCACTCTAATAAGAACATGAGGAATATCAGCAAAAAGCTAATACAGTAACAGTCATTATTGCAATACATTATAATGGTGTGTGCCAAAAATCTAACATGAATGTTATTTTTGTCATTGTTGTAGAGTTTGTAGCTATGATATGTAACTCTTTACAAGGCCATGTTCTCTTTCCTGATGATACTTTTGTAAAGGTATATGGCAAGTTATGAATGCTTTGGAATGCTGTTTGTCTGAGTAACGACTGTCCAAAGCAGAACGGATCTGTTACTTTATAGAATGTAATGCAATGAGTTCTTCTGTGCTGTTTTTATTCTTTTCTGAAAAATACTGGTTGCAGATGTGAACCATGAGTTTTAAATGAGGAGAACTGTTTCTTTTCTGGAAAAAGACAACCTGGATTGGCATGTCCAAACAGCATGTGGTTATCAACTTATTATTATTGTTGTTGCTATTACAGGGATCAAGAGGGTGGCATGAGTCTAAAAGAGAGGCAATGGAATAAAGCAATTGTGAGCTCACTGCACAAGGGGTGGAGATAGTGAGCTGATTGATATCCTGAGAGAAACAAACTCAAGTGACCCCATTCTCTCTCTCTCTCTCTCTTTTTCTCTCTCGCTCTCTCTCTCTCTCTCATTCTGTCATGCTCACACTCTCTCTTTTTCTCTTGTTCAGCCAGTTAAAGTGGGAGTCCAGGATGTCTGTCCGCCTGCCAGCCAGCCCTCTGGAATGAAGCCCATCACGCGGAATAATAACAGAAAGAAAGAAATATCAGGAAAAGAGGAGGACAAGCTGGCCAACAAGGAAGCCATGCAAAGCTGGTGGTGGAGGGAAGCTCTGACGGGTGCTCCATCTCTACACCCCAAGAAACATAACTCCACAAATCTTTCCTGCCCATCCAGACTCACTCAAAACACAGTAAAACAGCTGGCCATTCAAAATCGTTTGCGTTGTACAGCGTGGGAGAAAAGTGAAGGAGTCCCCTTCTGATGCAGAGAAAGACAGGGAGAGAGAGAAAGCATCCTGCGGTGTAACGAAACACCTTGTCAGTGCTCAGGAGGTTCACTTGCAGCATGGTGTTGCACCTTCGAGAGGAGCATCGCTCCCAGGGGAGGGAAGGAAAGGACTGGGACGGTGTCTGGGAGGGACTGGGTTAAGCGTTTGGAATAGCTTTCTTTGTGTGTTTAATTTGTGCCTCTGTCCACCTTGGGAGGCAGCTGGGTTGGGTTTCTCGGATCAAGTTTCATTCTTTCGTTTCTTTCTCCCCGTGTCTAGGGAAAAAAGTGTGTGTGTGTATGTGTGTGTGTGTGTGTGTGTGTGTGTGTGTGTGTGCATGTGTGCATGTGTGTATGTGTGTGTACGTGCGTGCGCGTGGGTGTGGTGGATAAGGTGGGTAAGGGAAAGAAATGGGTATATATCGACATATATATGGTGTATGGAGTATATATAGACATATACTGTCGATAGTATAGGAGGAGCAAGGAATGAAAATAGAAAGGACAGTTGACAAGGGGGAGCTGTAGAAGGGTAGTCATGGAAGACAGAAATGGTGAAAGAGAGAAGGGAAGAGGTCAGGACTGACCAAAACCCCTCCGGACCACAAGATTGAAAATGTGTGTATTTTGACTCCAAATTGGTCCCCTTGTGTGGGTCCTCTGACTGTGTATGGTTGATAACAGCGTGCCGTCGTTCAGACCGTGACAGAATGTGGTGGTGGCAGAGATGAAGGGTGGACAGAGGCCGAGAGTCATGTGCTAACAGAAGAGGAACGACGTTGAATAATTCACGGCGTTTTACCTAGTGCAGCCTCATCTTTATAATCTCCAGTGAGTAAACAGAACTTTCTCCCAGTGTTGTAATGATGTCAACACTTTGGTGCAGCCGACTCTGTAAAACTGAAACATGGTGTGAGCACCAGCCTCTGTCGTTGCCCCCATCTGACCTGAAAATCTATTACCTGTGAGAGGGATGTGGCGGACATGCTGGTCACTGCTCTCAGCCACGTCCCCTCATGTTGCACACCCTGCTCTCGCCTGGCACTTGCGCCCCCCATTCACTGCTGCATTATGGGGAATCCAGGGAGTATGTCCCTTTAATTAGACAGCTCGTGGAAATAATGGCACATTAATGACATTTCTGCAGGGGGCAATGAGCTGGAACAACAGACGCAAGGCTAAATCACAAATCAATTTTAACAAATCTAATTAATGCTTAATTAGCCTCCAGGGTGTCGCCAGGAGGGAAGGGAGGGGTTTGAGTCATACTGAGCAGGGAAGGAAGAGCTGGATGGAGAAAAGGGGGGACAAGATTTGTTGGATGGGATCGGGGATTAGGTATTTGGCAGAACAGATGTCTACAGAAGTAATAAGCACTTTCAACCACAGAGCAGCTAACAGAGAAAACTGATTTCCTTTAGCATCTCCCAAACCCTGTCCATACTGCAGTGTGTCATGCAAGTTCGAGCAGCCCCACAGGCTACCAGTGATGACAACAACACAGAGTGTGAGAACCACACAGCCAGGCTGAGCAGAAGTGCTAATTCTCAATAAAAACACCAGCATGTATGGTTAAGCGCAACAACATTCTGGTGTTAAAAAGCAGGGAAGAAACACAAACGCAAAACCACAGGGAGGCTGGGAGAAGCCAGGCCCAGGCAGGTCGGTTGGACGCCAGTTCACACAAACACGCGCTCTTGCGCCAATAAATGAGCTTCATAAACTGCAATTAAAACCCTGGGCACTAATTTAGTGGAAATGGCAGCCTGTAAAAGAGAGGAGTGTGAGAGAGAGGAGGAGGCGGGGAGCACAGAGGGCTGCTGAGTGGGCCTCAGCAACAGGGCTTACTTCATCCTCTCCTTTTGCCTTCTTTCCGTCGAACTCACTCTCTCTTGCTTTTCACCCGGCCCCCCCAACCCCCCCCACCTATCTCCCCTTTGTAGCTCACACATTGGGATCTCTTCCCGCAGCACTGCTCTTACATACACACCCAGACTCATGCATACTCACACAAAGTCACAGACACAGAGACACACATGCACATACAAGCACATGTGCACACGGACATACACAGCAGCACATGTACATACAGACAAACACACATTCACACAAATATACACACACAGACAAACACATACACACACACACACACACACACACACACACACACACATCGATACTCATCTATGCCTTCTCTCCCTGGTTTTTATCCCTCATGGATTTCTGTCATTTCAGAAAGAGCTCATGAGAGACACAGCCTGACAACAGATATCTGCCTCACTGCCCTGTCAGAGACCGCACCTGCATGCCAGCAGCCTCCCTGTCTCCCAGATAGTGTACCTTACACAAGCAGATCCTCACAGCTTTCCTACTGTCTCATGTTCCAACAGTGTACTATCTCATAATACCGACCAACTGTACTGTCTCCTAACACATTGTTGTATATCCTTACACATTCTCTCTCACATCCCAACAGTGTATTATCTCATAATACCAACCGACTGTACTGTCTCTGACATCTTGGTATATTGTCTTATACCATTACATATTGCAGTGACTCATATGTCAGCATGCTCCACTGTCACATCCCGACAGTGCTCTGTCTCACATCTCAATGCATTGCACTGTATCCTATATCTACCAGTGTTCTCCTCTGTCTCATTTCAGCACTAGTGGTCTTCCTCAATCATGGACATCAGCAACACAGATGCAACACAATCACTTGAAGCAAATCAGCAGGGCTAATTTATGTGACCCTTCTTAATTGTGTATTGATCTGAGCAACATGCTATGAGGAGAAGTGGGGAGGGGAAAGAAATATATTGGAATGGAGAAACACAGCCCTTAGGGTCTCCTGGAGGAGGGACAGAGATGTGTGGTGTCTCTTCACAGCCAGGGCGACATCCTGTGACACAAAACTTAATATTTATCTATATAAATTATTCATATATACTACGTTTAATTTAAACTTTGTATTGCTAACATAATTTAATGTATTACATTTACGAATGACAAATGTTTTAGGACTACTGCCTCAACTGGTATTCAGTCAAATGAGAGGACAAATAGGGAGAGAACTGAAGCTGGTAGTAGATATTTATAACTGGCCTGATGAGTACGGCACAGACAAGAAAAGCTGTATTACTGTGGAAGTGTGAGGGTTGAGACTCTTTTAACCTTGATCCGGTGCCTAATCTAGATGCTATATCAATGTTTCCTGTATATCACACCCTCTCCCCTGCACTGAAATAACCCCGCTCTCTGGCAGCTCCCCCAGCCCCTGTCTGCCATCACAGCAATGGAAAACACGGCTGTGTCCAAACGGCAATTCACGATTTCAGATCCAAGCTATAAGCCTCATACAACATTCCATAATAGGCCCTGTAACTGCATTAACACCCTTCTAACCTGTTCAGCCTGACAACAGACTTAGAGATAGCGTCCAGTGCAGTGTTTCCGGTGTAAGTATGCAAGTAACCTGGAACAGATTTATGTAAATATAGTTATGTTTGTTTGTCTTTATATGTTTTACACCCAGGACTATGATAGCAACTTGGTGTAATGCCACAGTTAGGTGATCTTCCTCATGATTGGTAATTAATTGATCGTTGATTTGATTGATTCCTGTGAAGAGCAGCAGGGGGGCCGTTGGGAGAGCTGTTCTCTGCGTGTGATGAGCGCAGCGCTTGGCGCGGCGCCTGTTTCACGGTGTGATGGGCACGGGTATGAGAATGTCCTAATCCCTCGGCCAGAGTCACATTTCTCCAGATCATGAGGATGGCAGATGGCAGGGCAGGGCAGAAAGGACACATAGGAGGAGACTCATTCCAACCCACTGCTCACACAGAGCGAGGTGCACTTACCTATGTGTATGCACGCGTGTGTGTGCGTGTGTGTGTGTGTGTGTGTGTGTGTGTGTGTGTATGTGTGTGTGTTCATGTTCTTGGGCCTGTGTGCATTTATGTGAGTAGGTGTGGGTGTGAGAAAGAGAGAGAGTGTGTGTACGTGTTTGTGCCCATGCACATTTATGCATGTGGCATGACTGTAAGGGTATATGTGTATGTGTGTGTGTGTGTGTGTGCATACTGTATGTGTTTGTGTGGGTGTGAGTATGTGTGACAGATAGGGAGTAAGAGCTAAAGGCAGTGTTCAATTTAAGTGTAAGTGAGGGGGCAGTAGACACTGACAGACTGATATGTGTGTAGGTACTGTATCTATGGGAGTTATGTGAGGGGCTTTTGAAACTAGGTAAGCTTTCACAGAAGGAACACTGCTAATTGGGCTCCCTTTTATCTTAGCCAGTAGGAGACCATGTCCATACAGCAGGTTCAACAGGCAGAGGAAACGTCTCTTCAAAATAAAATATAGCTTTATGATCATTGTGCTATAGTTTAACTTTCATTCAGCTTTGCATTTACTCTGGCGAAATATGCATCAAATCAAATATCTTATATAATATACAGCTATTATTACAAAACATGTATGCTTCATAAATTACATTTTAAGGCACTTTTGATCTCAACTCTGGAAACACAGAACATAAGTGTTCTCATCAATTTAATATCTGATACATCCTCTACCAGGGGACCACATATTTACCTTTATGCAAGGCAGTTAACTCAGATTGCCTCAAATGTGTAAGTCAACCTAGATAAGGGCATCTTCCAAGCAACTTTGATGCAATGTATTACATGGCATCCCAACAGCCTATTTGTTATATACATATATATATATATAAATATATATATATATATATATAAAACCCTGAGTTTTGTAAATATCATCCACCACTTCATCGGCCAGAAGGGGTATTGCAGGACAGAAACTGTGAGGGTTAGGTAACAGAGGAGAAGGGGTCATGGGGCTAAATCCCAATCTGTTTGACCAACAGCCACACCAAATCAGCTGATCAGGTCACCAAAGGTCTTGACCTTTCACAGGGGTGGGGAGCAGAGCAGGAGGGTGTCAAAATATGTTTCAGATCTGCCCTCAGACTGGGCATGGCAATGAGGGAGATCAGCATCGAAGCATGTGTAAGTGTGAGGACATGCATATGGAGTTCAGAGGGTACCAGCCAATGAAGGGTTCTGAGAACATAATATATGTCTAGGGAGGGGGGGCAGGAATAAATTCAGACAATGACAACTGCCTTTGCAGGCTTCAGAGGTGGCCAGCTGTGCTGGGTGGCGAGAGATTAAGGTCACAGTGTTCTGGCTGGATTAATGCCATCATCAACATGAAGCTAATGAGCTGGGAGATGGGCAAAGGGGCAGAGGGGGAGGTTCGCCGGCAGATGCAAACTGGGGTCAACCGAAAAGGTGGCCGACAACGTGACACTCACAAAACGTGGGGAGGGTCACCAAAATCCCCGCACAGATCTAACATACGCGCTCGCTGCAGCGACTGAAGGGAGGCTAATTTTCAATGGAGGCAGCCAAGCCACAAGAGGCGCAGAGTAAACATCGTTTAGTTTCCCTGTCATTCAGGAAATTGGATTTAAATGCTTTAAATAAACACTTGGGTAAACAAGTAAGGTCTATACATGCTGAGTGGCCAATACAGAGCTGTGCATAGAAAGAGGGGGCATGATTCAACTCTCATGCCTTTCAGACAGAGCTCTCAGCGCAGACAAATCACTGGTAATCGCTGGTATTCAAGGGCACACGATTGTGAAGTCTCCTGACACCCCCAGAGGATTACTATGAAGGCCTCACCTCTACACAATCAGTCTGTCATTATGGTTATGGTGGAAAATTGAGCATTTACTGCTTCTGTGTGTAAACCTTTGCCCTAGTTCCAGCTATACCTCTGCCCTGTATTGGATGGCAACAGGAAGCACTTGAAATGAGAACCTCAGTGACGGGTTCCTCTTTGAGCCAGAGAAGGAGGAAACAAGAAGAGCGTGTGGGAAATCAGGCGCACATCCACAAGGGAGGGAGCGTCTTCGAATGATCCACAACAGTATCTCCTGTTCCCAGCCTGCCGTCCCGCCATCAAACTTGCTACTCAGACAAACTTGTGTTTTTCCTTTTGTTTCTCCGCTGCACGGAGCCCCATTTCATTAAGGACAACGGGCCAGCAAAGCGTGAAGCCTTTCTGTCGCCTCACGTTACAGTGAGCAGGAAGCGGGCGGAGTGACATTTGGAGGGAGAGAGCCGGTAAAGACGTGAGCCCGCTTTGGAAAGTCCCCATGGGGCAGAGCAGGAGAAGGGCAGGGAGTCTTCACTGAGATGTACCGAAACAAACTCTGAATGAGCCAAACTAATTGAAAAGGTAATAAGGGTACTAAGGATAAAACTAGGCCATGGGAGCAGAGCGTGCAGCCGCTCTGGACAGATGCAACCTTCTCCATGCTCAGATAAAATGGTTTACATAAAGACTTATGTGGATAAAGACCCCTTCCCCTGTTTCCATATTCCCGCTCTTTTCTGATTTCTCATCAGTTTCCCCTCCGACTTTACATTTCTTTCTTTCACTGTAATCTTTTTATCCATTTCATTTTCATCTTCCCGGCTTTAACAGTTTGGGCCCTCTCTTTCTCCCTGTCTTCTCCATCCCACACATTCCATTTTTTTTTTCCCGCTTTAAACAAATGACCCAACTGCTGAGTTCTGAGGCCATAATTCTGCCGAAATGGGCTTTTGTGTCTGTGTTGTTCTTTTTCTCACAACAACTGGTGCTCCGTAATTCATTCAGACCTACATGGTAATTACAGTGCCTCCTATATTGCATTCACAACACGCTGCCCAGTTTCTTCCCCCACTCCTCCAAGCTCCTCGTGCAGCATGGCAGACTCACCCAGTCCTAATGAAGCCGCTTGTCGTCACTGCTCTATCCTCGTATACGATTTTTATAGACTCCCCCCACCACCGACAGAGGGAAATGAAACTAGGAGGTCACCTCAGGTCGAAACAGGCATTGCAGCTGACTCTGGAGGTACAGCGGGATTGAGAGAAGCGGCTCTATCCGAGCGTTCTGACGCTACCCGCAGGGAGAGAAGTACAGCAAACGTCTGCCATTAGGAACCAGTGAAACGGGCCACATGTGGTTCTCGCTCGGTGCAAAAAGGAAGCAGAGGCAGATCTGAAAGCCTAAGACCTGCTTCGGCGCAGGGGGCTCACATGTGGATGCTTTGGAGGAAGCTTTTCAGGCTGTTGAACACCAGTTCAGGGAGATGTACCATCTGAAATCTGCTGTGCCTCTCACAGTATTACCATTTCTGACCAGGATATAACACCAAGGGATTCTGAATGGATCAATGGATCATTATAAGTGGTTCATATAGAAATGTCACAGAGTAATGTTGAGGAACACAATTTCTTGTTTTTTTTTTTGTTTTTTTTTACTGTAATGAGAGGAGTCATTCTTTAGAAACAATGCAATACAGTTCGATTTCACACTAGTGGGATATTTCAACACTACCAACAAAATGCTCATGTGTTTTCAGTCTGATCATTTTACTTTGTAGATGACCTATTACAAACTCATTTATACAAAAAATAAGATGAATATGCAAAACAATGAAAACATATCAAGGGACTAAATATTTTGTCCAAACACATTTTGCTCAGACCAAGCAAAAGAAAAGATCTTGTGAGACCCAAAGCTCAATGAAATACTAATAAAAATTATGACTGTTTTGAAGGTATATTTAAAGAGTTCAAGAGTATTTTTCCATGTTTACAATTGTTGACAAGGTTTGTGTAGTTTTAGGAATATTTTATCATCTTTTCTGATCATAGAGATTGTTGATTTTCTCTGAAGTTATAAAAATTGTTTGCCAACACCATGTCTACAACCGCAGTCTCCTGTTTACAACTGAAATCTATCACCAGAGGAGGGTCTTCTTTGAATTCTGTACATATATTTATGTTGATAAATGTGAGTACAGTTTCCAGTTTTGAAATACATTCCAGCTTTGAGTGTTGTATTGCTGTATGACGTAAACAGTAGAAAAAAGCACTTTACTGAATAATAGTTTCTTACCCATGCTCATTTGGAAATCCTCAAATGATACAGTCCTCTGAAAAGCGGCTCAGTTTGGGCCACACCCATTTTCCTGCCTCCTTCATGCACAACCTGACTGATTATACAATTAACAACTGTTGACAAATGACGAATTTCGTTAGAAATGTACTGGTGTCTTCCTCTGACTCCCGCTTTTGCTCTTCCTCTTCCACTCCCTCTCTTTGCTCCAAGGTGTTCCATTGTTCTCTGGCACAGAAGAGTTGATCTGTGGCCTCTTTCATCCACGCTAAAGCACTGATGGATAACTGAAAAGTTAAACAATTTGGGTTTGTACAGCAGAGGTGTGAATGAGATCAGAATTGGAGATTGAATTTCCAAAATTTTCAAAAATGTGTTTCATGTTGTTTGCAAAAGCGTGAACTGGATTTGCACTTTGAGCGAATGCAAGCAAAAATGCGTTTGGTTCTACTTCCTAGCTCCTAGTTTTGACCATTGTGTTCATGGTGCCAGTTCCAGTGTGTGAACATAGCGACCAAAACCGTAAGAGTGTTTTATCATGTTGCTTTCCATTTCTGAAGTAAGGGGCAAGGAAATGTCTCACAAACTCGATTCTCGCCAACAGAGGAAATCACACAGGAGGGTGTGTCTACAGGGGAAGCACCATCATGTGTAGCTGGCTTTTATTGTGAACGTGTATTTCTTTTTTTTTGAGGTGTTTATACATATGATGCCAGGCAAAAAGAAATTAGGTCACATTTTGAGCCTATAACTGCCCAGCTCGGAAGCACAGTGGTGGATGCATTCTGCTGGGACATACCCACTCCTGTAATTTCCTGTTTTGTGGCATTTGAATTTGATAATATCAAGTCCAGCCTTCAGCAAGCATTGTGTACTGAAAAGACAATGACATAATAAAACACAACTGAATGAAATCCATGGGGAAAATCCTTTTTTCTGATATTAGCGGTTAATGGATAGAGAGACAGAGAGCAATCGCTTCTATGTATGACTGTGGGAGTGTGCCATGGGTAAAAATTAACCTTTAGAAGAACACTGTGCACTGAGTGTTGACTATATATTCATCTGAGCAGCAGCTACTGCCTTTACGAAACTGCTGTTGGTGCATTCACGTGCAGACCCCGTTTAAACTGTATGCTGTACTCTGACTCTTGAGCATGTCAATACTTCATGTTACACTTACTTCACCACCATGTTTTTACATTATGTGTGCAATTTGTATTTGTCTCTGCAGCCGCTACCTTTATCACAGCTGAATTTCCTCGCCACAGGCATACATGTTGGTGGCACTGCAAAGAGAGAAGTGAAGAACCTCAGCCAGCCCTCAGTGTCTAGATGTATTGTATGCATGCTGTATGGTTTTGGACCCATAAACATGTAAATGCACACTCGCGCGCACACGCAAACACCTGAGATACTGCAGATTAATCACCGCCCTGGATCTGTGTGTCCCTGTAGGATGAGATGTGCCGGAGCTGAGAATTGATCAGTCTGGGTGAGGAAACTAAAGGGAAGGCTGTCAACACTCAGCCCGATCAATCCTCCATATTGATCTGACATAGACTGGGTCTTGTGTGTGTGTGTGTGTGTGTGCATATGCATGTCTTATGTTGTGTGTGTGTGTTGATTTCTCTTACATATCCTCCACATTAGTAAAACTTAGTTATAGGCAGTATTTTCAGATTCTTGAATGTTCTGTTTGAGACCATCACCAAGTCCTAGACAGTATTTTCAGATTCTTGAATGTTCTGTATGAGACCATCACCAAGTCCTAGACAGTATTTTTAGATTCTTGAATGTTCTGTATGAGACCATCACCAAGTCCTTAAACAATGTAACACCAAAATTTCAAGAGTACCAGTTCAAATTGTGCTATGGCAAACAGTCCAGCGAAGGGTAAAAAACTATAATAATGTCAGGAGGGTTGTACATGATTAGCTGTTCGGTCAATGCTTTGATTGAGCTGGCTGCTGTCTGTAACTTTGTAGAAATAGTTGTGTCTCAGTCCCAGAGCTGTGACTGCATTGTGGGACCTTTGTGCTAATGCTGAAAACACAGAGCTCCAAGGGGCGTGAGCTCTCTTGTGAATGTGATCTGCCCGATGGTGAGTTGTGGGGACATTGTCTCAGTGGAACAGCATGATGTTAACTGCACTTGTAAGACATGGGGCCAGGGTGACATTTACTAAGAGCATAATGTAGGAATGAGAGGGAGCAACCCTACACCAGCCGGACACATTCAACTCTGTGAACACTTAAACAGAGTGATGATTTAGTGCATAGCTGGGCAGCTGGGAAAGCAAGAACAATGTGGCACAGAGTTGGAAAAATGCCCCAAAGCTCCTCTCATCCTGTTGAATTCAAACATTAAAAGAATGCTGCAAGAACTTTGTCAGAAGTGTTAACATTCCCACAGAAAGGTGGTTAGGAGGTTTGACTAAAGTCCAAGTCACGCTGTGTCATCATTGAAGAAATGTTGGGGGAACACTACGGGAATTTTCTCAGCTGCATCCATAGTCATGATCTTCCCACCAGTGGAGTAGAGGGTATGGGGGGTGAAGAAAGATTGCAGGAATCCAGCTGCCGGGCCTAGTATTCAAATGGAATGACGCTGTAGCATGCTCCCACCAAATCTTTACTCTCCCAATGCAGAGGACCAGATGTTTGACAGATATAACATGATAGCAGAGGACAGGATCCAGAAAAATGAGCATTTGGGCCAGTGGGAGAGAAAGAGAGATAAGGTTGCAAGCCTTTGGAATGAAGGATATCCCCAGTCTTCCATATGAGGAGGACAGAAAGATCACACTGAAATGAAAATGTAATGAGCAGTCATGAACAGAGTGAGAGAAAAGAAAAAAAATCTACTCTGAAATGATTGAAACATGAGCCACTCATCTCCACAGTCCATAAACAATGTCCAGCATTCTTCATTCTTTTTCCCTTACAAACAGACAGAGATACGCACACACACACCTCCCTCACCCACCTCCCACCATTGGTTGCATTAGACATGAAAGGGTGTGGGGCTTGGGGGGGGGGGGTGTGTTGTGTCTTTTTTGAGGTGGGGGGTGAGGCAGGGAGGGGGCGATGTAAGATTTATTTGCTGCTGTCGGAAAACTTTGACCCCAAAGTTGTAAATCTGTCAAAGGAGTCTAGCCAGCCCAACAGGAAGCACAGGGAGGAGAGGGGGAGGGGAATGAGCACACATTTCAAAAGAGCCAGTTTTGGGTTTACAGTCCCGCAACTGATCCCTCACAACCAGAGCCATCCTCTCCCCCCAAGCTCCCCCCAACCCCCAAACCCACCCCACGTGCTCCCCTCTCACCCAAATCCTTCATATGCAGCTCTGTTGCACAGTCAACATGGACAAATGGTGAATGTGTTTAAAATGTGTTTTGTTTCTTTCTATCTCTGTGCATCACAGGACAGGAAGAAAGACCACACATATCCTGTCCGACAGCAGCAGCTGCATGGGCATGCCACATATCCACACACACACACACACACACACACACACACACACACACATACACACACACCCACATACACACACTTGCACTTCTACAAGCACTGTGCATACACTTAAGGGGAAGAAATGGAATTAAAGGACCCATTAGTCAGGTGAAAAACAAATGTATGAGTGTTATAAGAGTATGCATATATCTGCAATCTGTATGCAATACATGCAAATGAGTTTATACTATATGCATTATGTGAGTTCATTTTATATGTAATGTCAATATACGTTTATTCTATATGTAGTGTAGATATATCAGTTTACTATACATGTACTGTTATAAAGATTCTGGCTGCCACTGCTTCTCACATGAAAAACAGGAGTGAAATTTTGAAAAGAGGAAATCATTTATTTAAAAAGAAATACACAAAACAGCAAGATCAGCCAGCGAATAGTCACAGACTGCACACATATGTAGTGTGGATGTGAGTTTACCCTACCTGTAGTGTAGATATATGAGTTTAGCCCATATATTGTGTGGGTTTATTAAAGTAGTCCATATGCAGTTTGGTTCTGCAGGGTCCTGGTAATCAGACACGCTCCCAGGGGATAAAGGCGCTGTTGTTATGCATGTCCTGAGCTCGCTGGCCTGGTGTCTGGCTGGCCCTGGGAAACTCCTGTCTTGGCATGCGGTGGCACGCTGTCACTGGCCTGCCCGCTGACAGCTCAATTAACCTCCCAGGAGCTCCAGTGCCACAGGGCCTGGCTCCACACCTCAGGCACGGGTGCCGAGGACCAGCAGGGCAGGACCCACCAAGCAACTGCCAGCAGCCTGGACCACCATACCAAACAACCCCTCCAACCCTGATTCAGTCTGATATGCCCTCTTCATCTCAAAGACCATTCCCTGACTGCTTTTCCCATGGTCCTGGGTCCTCCCCTCCTGAAAGGAACACTTTGGCACACTCAATGCAGCCTGTCACCATTGTCCCCAAGTGTCCCCTCTCCTGTCCCTTATCCTGGACAGCAACACCGGTTTGGCAGGCAAGCTGAAGGTCACGGTGAGGATCACAGTTTTGAGGGGAATGCAGGAATGTTATTCAACAGGGAGGTGGGATTTGGAGCGCTGAAACTCCACAGGGCCTAACACCGAGCCATAGAGCTCTGCTAGCTTTACAAATCACAGGCTGTTGAGCGCGGCAACGAATGCAAAGCGCAGGCCTTGATAAGGAATGACAGGATGTTTGAGCAGTGAGACAGGAAGTGGTAGATCTGCCTCTCAGGGTGTGCCTGTCACAGTCTGAAGAGGGTGTCGATGAACACGGTAGCCTGGGCCACCGCAGAACCCCCGCTTTCAGGCCACTTCTCTGTTGACATGTAGCTGTGAGGTTTTTTTAATATCCGACTGAGTGTGACAGACATGCCAGAAGCCAACGTCTGAAGCCTGCAGTCACGCAACGCTCTCATCCGATGAGTTTGGCCTCATGTTAGGCTCAGACAGGAAGTGGGCCAAAGAGAGAGTGGTGATGTGTGTGTGAGTCTGTGTGAATGTGTGTGTGTGTGTATGTGTGTATGTGTGTGTGAATGTGTGTGTGTGTGTGTGTGTGTGTGTGTGTGTGTGTGTGTGTGTGTGTGTGTGTGTGTGCGCGTGCACGTGAGAGTATCTGTGGGTGTGGGTGACTGTGTACGTATGTGTCGCTGTGTGCGCCACAAAGCTTCCTCAATGAGCCGTGCTGCACCGCACATTAGCGACGAGCTCCCTGGAACACAAATGAGGCAGGGACAGAAGTGTGAAGAAAGAGACGTCAACAGCATGCAGATAATCGCAATGACTTCTCCCTCCCAGTACAGTTCAGATAAAGATTTAAACACACTGGCACCATCATTTCCCCCACTGACACCATTCAGAAACATCTGCCACTGGCTGATGTCTTGTTTCACATGCACCATCTTCAGTTTGAATAGATGTATAAGCAAGGAATACATAATTTAAAAAAAATAAAATAATGTATCTGTGGAGAACAGCAAGATAGGGAACCATATGAACGGTGCCTCATTTTACATTTAAATTCCCGTCTTTTTGTGTTTAAATTCCCATCATTTAATTTGATTCTAAGACAACTTGAGGGTAGAAACTCGGCATAAATGACCTTATTCCATCCTTTTGCAGCCAGGGCATTTCCACCTCGACCTCTCTGTCAGACTGGTGAACCTGCAAGCCACGTGGCATGCTAAGTTCACATGTGGCCCTAGCAGTAACACAATCAGCACGTGGTACCAGCAGATTAAAGACAGAGGTCCTTAAGGGGGGATTTGGGCTTGTGGGTAGACCAGGTAAAAGGCTTCACCTTACAACTTCCAGAAACAATGCCATTGCCGGCAATGGACATGTGGAGGGTGGTCAGTAGGGGCAGAGTGTGAGGGTACATGAGGACTTTATTTGGGGAACTTGTTGTGGTAACAGATAAGAGTGTGGTTTGCAGAACAGGGAGAACCGAAACTGTCCAAGCCACAGCTGTCTGAGCTTGAGCAGGGTGAACAGGGGGGTTCTTGCCGCTGGTGCGAGAACCAACGGCTGTCGTCCACTGAGCAGCCAGTCACCCACAACAACCCAGTTATGCAAGCAGCGGCACGCTAATGCTTCAGTTCCGCCCACTTTAAGGCATGGGGGTGGGGGGTGGGGATTAGCAAAAATGTTTCTTTTCTGTCCTTAAAATGCCAAATACTTGCAGTGTGACTAACGGGAACCCATGTCTTTTTTTTTTTTTATTTGTGCCGTTGCCAAGTGAGGATGAAAGCTTCGACAATCGCAGTTCAGTTGGCCGGCATTTGCCAAATATGTTGCTGTGAAGTTCCTTGGCAAATTGAATGTGACTGAAGTCATGAGAATTGAGGCTGCACTGACACAGAAGAACAGGCAGCCCCAATTCTGTGCAGTCTCAGGCCGAAGCCCAGAGTTTTCGGTGATCCAGCTTTTCCTGATCCGTTCCTTTGCTGGAAAATTAAATTAACAAAAAAGATTAAGACTTTTAAAAATGTTCCACTTGCTCAAATGCATTGTGCAATGCTAAGGTGAAAGCATGTCGCAGATATATTGAATACAGACTGATTTGATGACTGGTCCAGCAAAGTTCTGATCAGTGTTTTAGTTACTTTCAAGGGAGTAATGTGTTCTTTTCACTTTTTGGACAGAATTCTTCCACTTCTTTGCTCTTGCCTTGCCATGTCCAGACATGACTCGTCACTTAAAAAATGCTTCTTTTTAGTTCTCAGATACCCCCAAAATGACTCATATTGAAAGGGGCTGATTCATCAGGTATATCGTTTTCCCTCATGCTCTACTCAAACAGATAAACAGTGACTAAATCCCGTTTCTTTTTATCAGCTCATGTGTCATCCCCAAATCACACAGGTGACTTGCAGAACTACAGCCATTCTACCTTGTCACAATCAAGCCTTTACTGAAGACGAGTAGCTGTTGCTCCGAGTTCTGCTCCTTCTTTACTGTGGCCTCTGACGTGTCATCAATGCCCCCACAGCAGCACCGGTGTCACTTGGCGCATCTGAGAGCAGGTCTTCTATGAATGAGACCAGCTGCTCTTTGGTGAAAGTGAAGTGCTTTCCATCCCAGAAGGGCAAAGGTAGACCCCTTCAGACTCCCAGCATGCTTTGCTCCACTGTTTCCATAAGTATCCCTCAACTACTATATATGTCATATGCTCCCCCACAACGCACACACACCTCACCTCCTACCAACTCCACTCTCTATTGCCCAAATCTAATAAAGTCATTCAAACACTGCCTTCACTATTAATTAACAGCAGATGGCTGGCTCTTTGCAGCTCTGGTTTCAATGCACTTACCTTTAGCCCACTAAGCACAGCAATGAAATCAGCTCATTGATTTGGCGAGCTCAGCCTGTTTCGCTCTTGGACACAGACTATTGGCTTGGGAATCCCTACGTGTCGCGTTTGGCGTGATTAGACGGCGCTGCAGAGGAGCCTGAGAGCTGGAGTAAAGAGTCGGCCCAGAGCAGGTCTATCAGGAGGGGGAGGCAGACAGGCCTGTGGGACCCTCCCAAGTCTGGCCCAGGCAGCATATGGACTTCTCTGTCTGACCAGAGGTGTGGGGATGATTTCTGGGAGGCAGAGAGGAGCACCATTGTCACTCTTTACATCAGACTAGAGCTGATACCAGTGTTTGGAGGAAGAAACATCTTGCCTTCTTTAAAACACTTCCACCCCCTAGAACCATGTGTATAAGCAAGTCATCGCAGGAAAAAAAGATAAAACTGTGACCAACCAACTGATTCATTTCAAAACTGATACTACTAGAACCTTGAATAATATAAAGCCACAAACAGTGCTTGACTAGTTTTTTTTTCACTCAAGGAGAGTGACAGAAATAAAATAGGTCAAAATTTTGATGAGATCCTGAACTATGTAAAACAGGAACACTTGGTGTACTTACTTTGTACTGTATGCTTTGAATATGACATTATACACACAGCTGTCAGCAATCCATTTTGAGAACAATATTCCTTTCTATGTTGTAATGCTGCTATTTGCATTTGTCCCCTCCTACACACTCTCTATTGTCAGAGACAGACAGGTACATACACATAAGGAAGAGGTCTTAAATAAACATGGGTGAGCACACACTTGCATACACACAGATATACACACGGACACACATATAGACATGGTAAGCATAGTCTTCTCTCTCAGTTCCTCCAATGTACCCCGCCCATATTTGGGGGTGGGGTGGGGTGGGGGGGGGGGTAAAACTAAACCTCTGTCACCACCCACCTTCACCTCCAACCCAATCCCATTACCCATTCCCAGGCCAACAGGCCTGGTATGCAACCACCATCGCTTAGCAGGAAATGAGAGATCGCTGCAGGAGATATCAGATGGAGGAGGGAAGGGGGAGGAAGAGGAGGAGGAGATGAAGAGATGGAAAGACCAGGGAGCGTGGTCTGTGCTGGAGTATGTGAGGTGCTACCCTCCCGTCTCTTGCTCTCTCCCCCGCTGAAGGGATCACTTTGAGGCTGTCTGTTCTTTCCTATTCAGTGTTATCTGTTATAGGCTGAAATGACACTTCAGGGCACCATATAAAACCACTCACATGATCATACATACAGGTGTGAGGTTCATGCTAATCCACTTTAACCCACAGAAGTAACAGGGCAGACAAGAGTAAAACCCACCCTCTGACCAACTGCTTCTGTGGGTTATTTGTGACTACCACTTAACACTTTACTATGATTTTAATACAGCCCACAGCTATCCTAATACATTTCCACAAAAGTAGAAAAGTACAACACAAACTAAAAGAAGAAAAATATAATGAGTTAGCATAAGGAGGTGCTAATTTCAAAAGGGTTAAGATTCAGCTGACACAGCAAAATCTTTCTCAAAAACTCTTCTTCTAGGTTCCCATTCATCTATGTGCATACACACACACACACATACACACACACACACACAGAGTCACAGCGCAGGGGGTGGAGTGGCGATGGTTCTGTTAATGCCTTTTAAATCTCCACAGAGCGAGTGACTTACAACATCTGTAGGAGGCAACAGCTGTTTTCAATTTGAAGGAACAAAGGAGGGAAACTGCAGCAATCTGAGAGATTGTTAGAGTGCTGGGCTAGACTTCTTTAAACTAATGCGCCGACTTCTCCCGTGTGTGTGTGTGTGTGTGTACGTGCATGCTCGCATGTATGCATGTGTGTGTTTCTATGTGTGTGTGTGTGTGTGCGTGTGTGTGTGTTAGTTTGTTTTCATGTGTACACATGCTTGCAGGCCTGCAGGTGTGTGAATGTGTGCACACGTGTTTATATTTGTGTGAGTTGGTTTGAGGGCTGAAAGTGCCCATGCTGTACACTGTACAGGGATGGGAGATGTCCTTTAATATTATTGGTGGGTGGCATTGGCAATGCTAGGCCAGTGGATAATTTCAGATTTGGGGCATATTTTGCCTAAGAATAAGCAATTCACTTGATGTTTGCAAAATTTACAATCACTCTTAAGTGTCAGTTCTCTTTAGTTCCCTGGGAGTGTCTAATTGCCAGAGGTGTCTGTCCTTGGCCAGTAGTGGATGCCACTAACAGTAAGGTAGTCATGCACTAGTTTTGGAAAACATTGCAAAAGCAGCTCTGGATGGGTTACAGTGCTTATATGTATACATGACTTATGTGCATGGTTGTATTCCATTTCAAAGTAAATTGTAGCTATATGCGGTGGTTAGGCAGCTCCTGTGTCATTAGTGGTTACGTAGCTCATATATATGTTATATTACTCAGTATCAATTGCCTCTTTTATTTCTTGAAGTAGCATATAGAACAGAGGAATACTCTCTGCCGTAATGGTAGTGTTCTGAAGCCAGACAATCAATTCAGCAGTTTCCCTTTCAAAATGATTCATCCAACGGTTTCATCTATTCATACATTGAATGCAGTCCTCTTTTGACAGTATCATATAGCGGAGGATTAGGAAAGGGGAGGAATGTGCTAGAGTTTCTTACTGGGCATACTGCAGGTTAGGCTGTTTTTTGGGCACTGTGTTCAGGGGTGGGGGGTCAAGGAGAAACCAGTCAACTGAAACCATTGCTGTAGCCACACAATTTGACAAATTTGACAAATCATGTGACTGCAGAAATCATTTTATTTGACTGGTTTCATTCCACATATGGACTTAACCACAAACATTTTTTCAGAGGGGCAAAAAAATTCTAGCTCTGAACTTCAACTTTCATTTGTGCCATTCTGACTATTGAACATGCCACAGCATTCACACTCACTGACAGTCTGATGGGGCAACAAAGAGACTCTCCTGGGCAGGCACAACATGCAAACTGTTTTACACCGTGCTGGAGCAGCTTACCACCCAGCAAGCTCTGTTATCCTGGCAACAGGCAAAAACTGGACAAACAAGTGCACATAGAGTGCAATGCATTAGGAAGAGACAATGGAATGGTGAAATAGGACTGGACAGTGAGGCAGACGGGCAGTGAGACAGTCAGGTAAGGCTGTGAGACAGTGAGAAAGCGAGACAGTCTGAGGTCATGTGAAACTGGCCAGCCTGTGCTCGCACTTCTCACTTCCTCCTTGGCCCACTTCGCACGCGATTGTGGCTAATCGCTTTCAGTTTCTCTGACTCTGCCTGCCTGTCCCTCTTTCTCACTTTCTCTCCCTCAGTCTGTTTCTCTCATTCTGTTTCCCTTCGAACCTCTCTCTCTCTCTCTCTCTCTCTCTTTCTCTCTCTCTCTCTCTCTCTCTCACTTCTCTTCCCACTCCTCTGTAAGTCTCCCTGTTTCATATGGTCACCTATTCTTTTTCCTATCTCTCGTTCTCTCCTTCCAGCTGCCTGCTCCATTCCCACCTTTGTCTTTGTCTCCTCTCTCACTCGCATTGCTTACAAGCATCCCCATCCCCCTCACCATCTCTTTTGCTCCCACAAAACACTAATGAAAAAGCATACCTCAAACATTATTGCTAAACACAGCACAAGATCCCTCTCCACTTCCCAGCCAACCCATTCAGAACCCTTTAGCAAGTGAATGGTCTGTTAATACTTTTTTTGTCCACTTCCTTGCCTAGTTGAATACTATTTCTGAAAACTTACAGAACATTTTCTTGAGCTCATTTTTAAAAAGACATGAAAACACTCCAGTCTGTAAAGGATAATAATCTCACATTTTGCAATTAATCATAAAATTGTGGGTGATAGCTATAACCAGAAAATATATTTAAGGCTGTGCACTTTCTGTTTTTATATAAAACATAATTAACAATAAGTCAGTGCAGAATTCTACAAAAGAAGGAGAAAATTTCAGATGAAAATGGTGACTCATGAGTACTTAATTTTTTTAAAGCTGAGAGATGTAATTTTTTTCTACCCAATGGCTGCACACCTTGCTGTTTCTTGGAGAAAAACCATATTTTAATTGCGGAGAGGGAAAAAAACACCACAGGCCCTTTTCATGAGGATAAATAGTAAAACGTGAGTGGGTGCTGTAAAAAAAATTAATTTCTGAGAATTTGTAAAAACAGCATGTGCCGTTCTCACAGTGCACTGCACGACTGACGCAAGCCTCTGAGTGCAGGAGTTTCCTGAGATGACACTTCCCCAAAAGCCAGACATTTGCATGTCTTATCATTAGACAAAACTGCTAGTCCCATTCCGCCTTCCTAACTGCTCAGACATCCCCAGCTCATCACAGTGCAGAGCCGTGCTCTGTGTTAGGGCGGCAGCACCAGCCAGAGCAAGCTCTCCAGGCCTCCAGAGGGCCTCTGTTCACCCAGGCGTTTGAACAATGTGGTTTGACATGAGGACAGCGCAGTCTCTCCCCGGTGCTGCGCTGAAAAATCAACAGGCTCAGACAGTGCAAGGGCTGTTCTATTTTCTCCCACCTAGTGGAAAGGCCTGGCCCTCTCGCTTCTCCCATTTTCACCGTGCACTCTGAGCGTATCCCAGGAGGACACGCTGGCTTTCTAGGAGGGCAGTCAGACTAATAGATTTCTCTTCTCCTTCCCCGTCTCTTCAGTCCTCTGCTGTGCTTTAATGCCTTGCTGTTGGAAGGGCCACTTTCAACTAAAAGCAAAGTTTCTCCTGCCATTGAGGGCGAGGTGAGGGGGTTGATGTCCTGTGGACCTTTAGCCCATCTGCAAGCCAGCGTGTGATTGTGTGTGTGTTTCTGTGCATCTGTGAGTGTTTTTTCTGTGCATATGTGTGTGTGTGTGCGCACAGACATGTACAGTATGTGTGTTTGTGTGTGGATGTGTGTGTGTGTGTGTGTGTGTGTGTGCGCACGCGCATGTGTGAGTGTGCGCATGTGTGTGTGTGTGTGTGTGTGTGTGTGTGTGCACGCATCTCAAAGATATTTCTTTCTACTCCCTTCTCCACCACTGCGTCACATCACATCTCCCAGAGTGCCCTGGGAAAAGGGCAGAGTGAATCTACATGACTCCATCTGCCAGGCTGACAGACGCACACTAAAGGTTACCCAGAGAGGGGCCAAGGACTAGGCTGTCACATGGCCCGTGCTGGCCTCCCTAAGGAGCACCGGCCGTCACTTTGCTGTTTGTCACTCTCTCCTGTTCATGCACCTGGAAGTCACTGCTTGGATCAACACCAACCTTGGATTGATTACCCAGAACACCTTGTATATAAGGCCATTGTTCCTACCTCCGTGCTTTCAAAGAACTGCAGTTTACTTTCCTCAAAGTCTGCATTTCTAAATTGAGCAGCTCATCTGAGTATTTGCCAGTCTGAAATCTGCCAGGCGAGATGCAGACACGTACACGCAGTCAACACCACCACCTAGGGGAGGATGAGTGTAATAACAACTCTGAGACCCCTGCTCAGTCAAATTCTATTCTAGGCTTCCTTCCTAAAATCCCCAACTCCCTCCAAAGTTGACAGATAGTCTAGAGAGAATTAGATAATTCACTTCTAACTGCCTTCATACTCATCTTTGCGAAGGGAGCCTGCCTGCTGTGACACAAAGAGTAAAGAGTAAAGACAGCTGATTTGTTCTAGTGTTAAATAACTGAAAGATTTGCTGCAATAGTGTCATTTCACCAACGACAATTGAAATACCACATTATGACAGAGCATTGGTGAGGTAAAAAAAATAAGTGTATTCAGTTGTAGCAGCATGTGCACTCTAACACAGAAGTGGGGTGGCAGTCTGGTTTCTTGCTCAATGTGGACCTAAACTTGCCAGACCTGAGAAGCTGGAAACAGCAGCCAAATTACACTATAATTCTATTGAATTTCAAAATTCTACAAAATCCGGTGAACCTTTAGCAATTAAATTAAAACTTTTTCCATCTGATTCCCTAGTGTAGGAAGACAGTGTTGCTCATCTCTTGTATTCATTGAATGTCATGTTGAGAAATGACTTTAATGAATGCGTGAATGAAATATTTATTCTGGTTAAATCTGCATTGCAAGGCGCCAAATATGCTGTTTGTGCCATGCAGGACATGATACAAACCTGGAACAAATATGCCAAATTCCTCCAGGTGTTTACCTTGGACGAAATATTTATCTAGAGTGTACCAAGAGCAGGTTGACATGCAATACTGTCATTATGCCTATGTTGGATTCTATGTCTCTGTTATGTTGTTACAGTCTGGTTGTCGGGAAAATGAATCAGTCACCTTCTGGTGGGACTCACTGGTTTAACCCAGAGGACCTCTCCCTGCATCTACTACCATGGATGTCAACATCTCCCCGTGTCTCTTTCTTTCTCACGTCAAGTTTCTCAAGGTCTCCAAACTGTGTCTAATATGTCCAGTTAAGCAAATAATTTCTTAAACTGTGTAATCAACAGTGTGGGGAGGCTATCCCTGATGCCTCTCAGGCCTGAACTGAGATCACTGAACTGAATAAGAAATGGAATGGATAGGCCTTCTCAGACACATCTGCTGGAGGTCAAACAGACTGGCGCAATCTGCTCACGGAAGAGGCAGCAGCAAGGGATTCCATGGGCAGAGCATTATCCAGTTGATACCAGGATTGGTGATTGAGGCACCCCTGGCAGGCTGAATCAAACAGCAGGTCTCATGACCGCCCCACATTCCATCCCAGCCCATTGGCTATGCTCCCCTGGCAACTGGTGCTCCTTTGAGCAACTGAGTCAAAGAGCAGGAAGACAACAGCCTGTGTTGCGGTCTGACCACCAGAAAAGGAGAGATGATAGAGAGAGACAGAGAGAGAGAGAGAGAGAGAGAGAGAAAGTGTGTGTGTGTGTGTGTGAGAGAGAGAGAGAGACAGAGACAGACACAGACAGAGTGATAGAGACAGATATAAATAGAGAGGAAGAGAGAGTTCTTTCTCAATAATAAAATTATTGCTATCGGGTCATAAAATGTGACCCCAAAATAGGCTCAGCAACCACAGCCTAGCCACTGAGAAAGGCTGATATAAGTAATGCTATCACTAAAACAAGAGATGCTGAGAAGGGTGAGAAGCCCTTTCTTCTACACACTATGAAAAATACTCAAACTGTAAAGAAAAAAATATTCCAAAAAATGAACAACAAAAATGGTTTTTGTTTCTTAAACTGTCAAAATTTTTCCTAGAAGAGGAAAACACTGCACCACTGGCTGCTCAATATGTAGCAGCTTGCCATTGCTGAAGGGATACTGGAAGTGGACAAATTTCATTGTCAATTTAATTGTATTCTAAGGCATGTCCTTATACAAATATGATAGAGCATTGATATATTACAATGATTAGCATTATTATTTACTGTTTGTTTTAGTTCTGATTGTTATTTTTATTAGTACTGTTACCATCCATGTAAAGGAATTATCGTAGTTACTATCTTATTGTTTCTGCAATATTTTGTCCTAACAACTTATTTGCTTTAGCAATAACTCATAGTGTATAGCCATGCCAATAAAGCATATCTGAAATGAACTGAACTGAACTGAACTGAACTGAGTGTGAGAGAGGCCCTTCTGAACAGAGCCACTAAAGAAACTAAGGATATCCGAAGGGAAGTTAGCTTAGCACAGTGCATTTTCATCAAGAGCAATCCAGGTAAACAGCAGTACAAAATAAAATCTTTCAGCACTGACAGATGGCTTGGTCCTGCCTACCGTGTGATTTTTACACCCCACATCAAACAATGTTTTTTTTGGCACTTCAAGACAAAAAGATAGCAGCATCCAGTTTCTACAGATGATAATACGCACACTTAGACACAAACACACACACACACACACAGACCAGGCATGACACTGTTTGTTAAATGCCAGGGTCCATCTTGTGGTGACTCACTGAGCGCAGCTGACAGGCAGATGACTTCAGAGAGCATTAGCGCGTCCCCTGTCCTTTTTTCATGTCTGTGTCATCCAGTCGATACGCACTAGGAGTGAAGCTAATGGGGAGCAGGTTTCCTCCATGTGACTGTCTTACTGTGAGGCCGATGGAGCTCTGACACCTGCCAGTGCACCATACAAGCAGCAGCTGGCCAGATGTTAAGCACAGTTGGCCAGACATTCCTGTGACAATGCCTGAACATTAGATTTGGTTGGGCAGACGTTGGCTCTACAATGTCTCAGTATTAGATTTGACTGGGCAGATGTTGTTTCAGTGATGCCAGTCAACAGAAGGAAAAATGCAGGTTGAGCTTGCAGTGAATGCTTGTTTGGGTCGATAAAGACAACATCTTTACAAATGAGATGAAATAAATGTACCATCTTGGATCATAGTCCTGATTTTGTGGGTGCCTTTACAACAGTTTAGTACAGACATGGAACATAAGATCCCCGGTGAAGCAGTGAAGTCCTAAAGTGAATGGAATCCTGGAACATTCTTGTCGTCAAGGTCTTGACGTTTTCAACATTATGTTTCAGATCTGATCTGGTAGCGCCTGCCCCCCCCTTACTGTACTGTTAGATCGGTGCGCTGTGGCACACGGCTGCAGATGCAATGTGACAGCTGGACACTGCGCTTGAGGAAGAGCAGATGATGAAGCAGACTCTGTAATGTCACCTGATTAGACAGCCATATCTGCTTTATGCTTGGGCTGCAGTGGAGACCCTGCAGGAGAGGACTGCATTCACCAAATGCATGGAAAGGGGGTGGAGTTTGACACGCTTTGTGAAAAGTTGGCCCACCAGCTGCGAGGAGTTGAGTTAGGTGGAAGGGAAGGTTCTGTTTCCATGCAGACTCCAGAGTCACAAACAGCCAATGAGGGGCAGGCACAGCATGGAGACAGTGGGTGGGCGGGAACTGTGGCAGTGGTATTTCTGCCCTGTCACTTTGTGTTAGAGAGGAGCTGAGCATTGACTGCTGCTGAGTGCACTGCACAGGACAGCTCCTCACACACACACACACACACACACACACATACTCAACCCTGCCCCCCCATACACATGCACACAGACACACACAGACACACAGAAACAGACACACATACTCAACCCTGCCCCCCCATACACATGCACACAGACACACACAGACACACAGAAACAGACACACATACTCAACCCTGCCCCCCCATACACATGCACACAGACACACACAGACACACAGAAACAGACACACATACTCAACCCTGCCCCCCCATACACATGCACACACACACACACAGACACAGACACACATACTCAACCCTGCCCCCCCATACACATGCACACACACACACACAGACACAGACACACATACTCAACCCTGCCCCCCCATACACATGCACACACACACACACAGACACAGACACACATACTCAACCCTGCCCCCCCCATACACATGCACACAGACACACACAGACACACACATACACACACACACACAGACACAGACACACATACTCAACCCTGCCCCCCCCATACACACGCGCGCACACACACACACACACACATACTCAACCCTGCCCCCCCCATACACATGCACACAGACACACACAGACACACAGAAACAGACACACATACTCAACCCTGCCCCCCCCATAAACACACACACACACACACACACAGACACACATACTCAACCCTGCCCCCCCCTCATACACATGCACACACACAGACACAGACACACATACTCAACCCTGCCCCTCCATACACATGCACACACACAGACACAGACACACATACTCAACCCTGCCACTCCATACACACGCACACAGACAGACAGACACACACACACACACACATACACAAATACACACAGACACACACACCCATGCTAACACACACATACAAATGCACACACACAAATGTTCAGATTATCAGTGCTCCAGGGAAGCCACAACACTGTCCAAAAAGAGACAGGGAGGGATCAAGCCAGAGAACAGGAAGGAAATTCTACTCCTACACAATATTATTCTTCCCAAATCCAACATTTCCCTCAAATAACCTTTATTTTTAAATAAGGGTTGAGACCATAAGTGATTGCATTTATTGTTTTCTCTTGTTCACCTGGAACAAGTTCATAGGTTAGTGATGGCAAATTCTGCCAGCAAGCGAGAGAATTTCACTTTGTTATGTTTTGAACTCCTATGTGGCTTCATACACTATTAATTGAAGATGTGATTGAACACACTTGCTCCTAAACTGTGTTCTCATGACATGGGGGGGAGGGGGTCCCTGTGTAGACCACCAAATACACAGGAGGATGAAAGCCGATGAGTCATTAGGCACTTTTTCCCATCAGAGAAATCAAGTTGAATCAATTGTTCCCATATGAGCGAGCAACAGGTATTGCTGGTGAGTCACACAGGTTAACACAAAATTATGTTCCAGGTAAATAATTTAGCACTACAATGTCTGTTTCTTCTTTGGCTTTCTGAGTGTGGGACATTGTTGTGAAGATATGGGCTGGAGAGCCCAGTGCTCAACTGGGAGAACCGGCCATGCTCCATTGGGCTCCACTTTGTCACTTTGTGATGTCAGCCAAGGGACCAGAGGGGCAAACTGAATCAGACCAGAGAACGAGGCTCTTGGTCAGTGTGGTTTGAAAGACAGCAGCTTGTGAGGCTGTGGAAAGCAATCTCACCACATCACATGGCACCACACAGAACAACTCAATTCATTTGCTCTGTACAGGAGCTTTATATATGTCTAGCATTGTACGAATGGAGAAAATGCTACAACTATAGTGCTTTTCCCTGCCTGGAGATTGCTCGCTCAAGGGCATGTCAGAGTCTGCCCGAGGACTTCAAACCCATGGGTCAAGTACCCTTTCTCCAGTACCAAATCAAACTGATGGCAGAGAGTAGTTCAAAGTCAAATAGTAGGACCATCAGAATGTACTAGCAGAGAAAATATGTGACAAGAGAATGCATAAGACACACACACCTGACAGCAGGTGGTACCATTGTCCTTACGCTGTGTCATTACATGGAGTCACATGACCGGGTTTCTGAAGCAGCACAAGGGTCCTGCTGTGTCTTCCAACAGAATGTAAAGGGCTACTTTTAAGCTCCAGCCTTTGCTGGGATACGTTGACGTAAAAGATTTTAGCACAACACTAAAAGTACACTGTGTGCCAAGTACACGGGGCATCCCAATGCTCTATTCCAGCACACAGTTTGACAAGAGCCTTCACCCAAATTGCTCCGGCAACAATCCAGAGGAATGAACTGGGTGATATATTTATGCAAGCGCGTAAGAGTTGTGTAACAGTTTCTCATGAATAATGCTCCCAGCACCCCTCTGGAGAGAGAGAGAGGCAGCGCTGGCCAGCAGGAGCCGGTACGAAGGCCCAGAGGAGTCTGGCTGAGGATGGAGGGAGAGAGGGAGGGAGGGAAGCACAACACTCTGCAGCCCCCCCCAGAATCTAGCAAGGGAGCCACTCGAACGGATGACCTACATTCTGCCTTGAACAGCTCACAACTATGAGAGCCTTAGAGAATAGAAAAAAAGAACGAGAAGAAAGTTTTGGACGTTAATCTTCTTCCTATCCAGTGAGAGAGCTGTTATGTAAAAGACATCCATAATTACATTCCATGCACATCAAAGATGAACACGCACACTGCTTCCAGGCAGCTGGCTGTTGGGGGGGGGATCCCTGCCAAATTTATGCACCCCCCACCCCCACCCCATTATATACATACACACACGTGCACACACACACATCCTGACATGTGTCTTTGGATATTTACAATAGAGGAAGGGCTTTATGTGGCGGGTGCACAGCGAGACTTGCCGAATGTGGCCCCACCCTTATGGAATGTATTGCACGGAGGTGTGGATCATTCCAGGTATAAACATTAGTCAGGTTTCATTTCTGTGCAAGAGCCAAGAAGTACTCAGTCCACATGGGACTGGTCAGAATGGACAGAATCTCTTCAGCCACCAGCCAAATGTGCTGCTTCTGTGTCTACGTGCATCTGGGCTCGTACAACAGCACCTAATATATTTAGCTTAGGGCACGTTAGCTTCCAAATGGCTGAGTCCTATATCCAGAACCTGCTGCACAGCACACAGATGCTACATGAAAAGGTGCTACATTGTAAATGTCTTAGCTTTTGCTTGTAGTATGGCGCCCCCCATGACAAATGGATAAAACATTAATGCAGCAGTGAGGAATTCTGTCTGTTGTTTTCCCTCATTGTGTAAAATACACTATGACCTAATTCAGACATTGAGTCGTTGTTAAGAAATTGTCTCTGAAATGTGAAATAGACCTATATAGTTAATGCATTTTGACTGCATAGCAACACTGCATAGAAGATGGAGACAAGGATACCCTCCTTAAATGATACATTTTACATACATTGGTGTTAGCTTCAATATATATCCTTTATGAATGGAGTCAAACCTACTTAATGTTTCTCTTGCCACTGAGCAGGTTTAGTACATTGATTGAATTGGGATATTAACCACAGCAGCTGTCCCCAATGCAGGATTGTGGAAGAGATTGAAACAAAAGAAAATTTAAACTATTACGCACAGCAGATTATAACTATGCTGCATCTTTTTTAATGATTTATTTCAATTATATTACGGTATTTTAGTATTATATCAGGAGAAGACAAACCGTTCGGCTTGCTATCAACATAGCATGCTATTTTCTAGTTTAAACGGTGAAATTGATCTTTTTGTTAAAACATCACAGTCACTATCACAATCATGAATTAACTCCAATAATCTCAATATGAACACAATCGACGTTGTCCAGCCAGACCACTCATATTCCATATCAGGTTGTCCATGGTGGGTGGGCAGATACCCACCTGTAAGCAAAGAAAAGGAACTACAGCAGTAGTAAATGTACAATTAACACTATACAGAGAAACCAACATTTTAAGTGGGATACCGACTACATGTCCAGGGGCTTTGATTTGATGCGTACTTTATGAATTGCAGGAGTATTATGCTGTGCAAGAGGCTGAGGGCATGCATAATGGACAGTCTTGAATGAATTTTAGTAGGGCTGGTCAAGTTTTAAAATATAAAACCTTGACTTTTATGACCATGTGCCCTGAAAATCGATATGATTCCAGGAAAGAGGGAAGGTACAGATGACGAGCGTGAGGGTAACATGACAAGTTTCACCAAAATCCTTGCCAAGTTGGCAGAGTTAGACTGTGAACTAGAAAACCTGTAGAAGCCTCTGTGACATTGTCTTGTGCTTTCAAAACGGACAAGGTTCAGGGAGTGGTGAGGTGGAGGTTGGTGTCAGGTTTCATTAAAAGTCATGAACAATAAAGAGATGACAAGCTGTTATCACCTCTCACCCATTTTGGAAAAACATTTTTAATATTTTAAATTAACTTTTTTTCCACAGAATGTCAAACAATTACCAACTGCTATTAAATGAAAAGGCTGTTAAACAGCCCCTGTTAATAATGTGATGTGACAGTTAGCTTTGACTGTTTGGGCAATATTCTCTGGTCTTCTAAAAAAATTGTGAATTGATATGAGCCCTTTGAACCAATGGTTACTGTACTGTAGTTAGATATCACCCAGATATCATTCCACCAAGAGTACTACCACCCATAAGAAATTGCCAGATATTAAACTGGGAAAATAGAGATAAATTCAGTATTATATTCAAGGCTAATTTTTTCATTGTTAGTTAATGTACATACCTATTGAATGGGAAAGTGTGTAACAATTTAACACATTTGTGCTACTACTACTGCTGCTACTACGATTATTACTACTACTACTAATAATAATAATAATATTAACAATAACAATAATAAATAATTAAGACATAACAAAATGTATCTGAACAACTTTATTTAACTTGTTCTTAATTGTATCAAATATTTAAGGTGTTGGATTTAAGAAATCTGTTCATCTGTTTATAACAGCCTAGTGGCAGCAGCCGTTAACTGGCTTTAAAACTATGTATCTAAAGGATTTGAGTTTACATAACAATGGACAATCCAAATTCACTTTTTAATTCTTCTGCTGCAGCCTGTATGTTGTTCCTCTTACCAAATGTAATTTTGTTGAAACAAACACGTGCACAGACGGGATACTGAGACAATGCTGCCCCCTTGTGTCTAGGATGGAATATTTTCCTTGAATGTCATGATACTGACAAGTGATCAGATTTCCCCACCTATTAATACTATTTCTTAAGAAACATTTTACAAAGTAAAATAATTAATCAACAAAATAAAAATATCAACAGCAAATAGTCTATATTTTATTGCTTTTTATTTTTTTTTAACAGCGCATGAAAACTGTCTAAAAAATCTGCAAAAAAAAACACACTGACACAAGAAAATCATTGAGCCCTGACCCTGACATTAAGCAGATCAAGAAAAGTAGGCAATATTGAGAATATGGTACAGTTAGGGCCCCATCATTATGACGTAGAGTAATTTGTAACCAACATACAGTACATCATTGCAGTCATATGGCCACCACCACTCGAGGGATTAGGTGTTGGATTAAGGATATGAGAACTGTTGAATTTGTTTAAGGTCATCAATCATAAAGACCTCCTTTGGAATGAATTATAGAACAAAGAGAAACATTGCTATTACCCTTTGAAGAAAAAAATTCATGTACATTTCATGTTAACTGTATACCAGGGTATGGATAAAAAACTAAGGGTTTTAATGCTTATAGTTTATAAAATGCTACCTGAACATGAAAGTAATTTTGAGATTTGAGACCTAATTGTTCCATCTAAAAACTTTGATCATTTCTTAGTTCTTACACTAAATGTGCACATTTTGTCAGCAATTTGCACAAAACTCAGTCCAACAGACAGTTTAATATTTTAGATGTGCCCGGGTATCTCTCAGTTGGGCATTATAGGCGTTATTAATGGGATGTGAGGCTGAATGATAAAGCAGAGAGTGGCACTGTTGCCTCAGAGGTTCCTTTTTATTTTCCCCCTTTTAAGCAAGCACCCCTCTTTTCTGGAATCACCAATTGAACATTGTTGGCTATCACCACGACATCCGCTGGACTCATGCGTTGCAGTGGGGGACTCAGTGAATGCAGTGCACCATGCCATGCAGTAAACGGCAATGCAAGTCTTCCAGCGCATTTGAGAGAGCAAAGGCCTAACTGGAGGAGGGGTGTGGCCTCACAGAGACATCATCTAAGCAACCTGCTGGTGCCTGATGAGTCAAGATGGGTGAAGCTCTGGCTCTCTTCTGAAGGGCAATGTGGCCATTGGAAACCGGAGAGGGGGAAACCCCCACCTCACACCCGTGTTTTCAGAGGAGCAGGAGCGTTTCAAAACTCTCTTCTGCACATTTACCTTGTGAATGGACTGGTAGACATAAAAAAGATCCTTTTACCACAGTTCACACAACATTGCGAAACAAAATCTCTAAACCATGGCACCTCACAGAATAAAATAAAAATAATAAAAAAAGATCCCTGTGACACAGAGCAAACAAATGTCCGCAGCTCAACACTGCAAAGATTGAGGAAACACATAGCTAACATTTACACATTCATTCAGGTATGATATCAGCTGATCAGATGCAGGTCAGAACAAACATGCCTGAATGACCAACATTTTTTAAGGTAGGGAGCCAAAAATGGAATGCAAACTCTGTTGAAATGTATGCTGAAGATTTTGAAATGCATATGATTTTTTTAGGATATTCTCCCAGACATAATCAGAGAGCTTTTAGGCAGCGTTACAGTAAACCAGCCAGCATCCAGGTAAACAGTACAGGTAAATTCTGACAACCATTTAAGTTTCTGATTGGTGCTTTAAGGCACATCATATCCCTTTTGGTTAGTGGAATATTTCATGGATTGCTAATACAGCAGTAATGAGAGCCTGCCACTTTCTCAAGTCAGTGCATACTATACGGGCATATTTCACACTGTTTGACTGTTCACCTCATATTGTAAAACCTTTGGATTAGCAGGAGGTGGATGCCTGAGTTCTCCTCCTGAGGTTCAATAAGGAAATGTTGGTATAGTGCTACAATAATGCATGAGATTGCCACAGGCAGTATGGCAGGATGGCACAACATTATCTAAGGTCAGGAGGATTTCCATTGGCCTGCTGTCTTTGACCATTTTTTGACCTTTGCAAAATCAGTCAAACCGTTCTAGAATTTTTAGAACTTTTTTTCTCTAATTATTAATTGTAGAATGTGAATTGATATGGTATGAGACAATAAGTAATGCCACAGAAAAGCAGTGTGAAAATACACTGTTCACATTGCTGTTCAGCAAATTCTTACATATTTAAGAGACTGCCAAACCAGTCAATTTTCCAAATTCTCCATTAGTACATTGGCTGCACACAAGCAAGAATCTCCACAACATTTGGGGTATTTTTATCAGTTGTAGAGAGGTGCATTACAATAGTTACCTGTCAGAATCAGATTTTATTTAGTTGAATGAAACAGCATAATTTTAAAATGTAACCTTTAAAATGAACAAAATACACAAGCCATTAATTTTCAGAAGGTCACAATACACACAGTGTATCTTTGAAGCAAGCAGTCATTTTAACCTGTCGGCTGAAAAACATGGCCAGGCACATTTTTCAAATGCTCCCTTTAGCTGTCTGCTAAATGTGTGCCTCGTGAATTCATGCAGTGTCAAATATACAAACAACTATAATCAAACCTGTACCGCACAGTATACATTTAGCATGGAGTGATGCAATGATTGACTTCATAGGCATCTAAGCTTTAAAATGAAGATCTTTGATTTGCCAACTACACATGTTTGCATGGACAGTTTTCTGAGTATTTTTCCAAACATGCAAACAAGCATTCCACAAGATGGAAGGGCCTTTCTAAGGGATTGGTCGTGCATGTGATTAATGATTCCCACATGCCTTCCATCAAGTATCAGACCAAACAGGCCTTTCCTGCTTTTCTGAACTGGGTAAGAGTAACATTGCACTTAGTTTTGTTTTGTTTAAACTTCTGTGCCCACAAGTCATTTCTAAAACATATTGTGGCCATGCCAGCAAAGCTATTTCAATTGGCATGAAATCCCCTTTCCAGAAACAAATATCTTAAAACATACATAAAAACATAAAAAAATGAGAAATCTATTTTATCAACATGTTACACACACTGCATTAGAAAATCAGCAAGTTATTGCCAATTCTATTCATTTTAATCACTTTTAGCAAACATATATTACAAATCTACACAATATTGTGAAATGTATGCTACAATATATGCATAAAATTTTATTAATAAACATGAAAATAATCAATATATTTGCAAATAGATTTATGTTTCACATATACTGAAAAAACTACATACCTATATCATATGCTGACATACATTACTTACAGTATATTACTACTATCAAAGTGGTTTCCGGAAATACTGAAAAATCGCTTTGTGAACCTCTCCCGTTTACACGGCTATGGGGGGCGTGGCACCTTTGCATCGGCTTGTCTTGTGACCGACTCTGGAGCTCTTGCTACTGATGCTGCGCACCAAGCCAGTTTTGAGCCTGATGCTGTCCTGGCTGCTCTTGGACAGTTGGTCTCGCATGGCCCGCAGTGCCTTTTCCTCCTCCCGGGCTAGGTTGTGCTGGTTCTCGCTGTTATAGCTGTGCTCTGGCCACTCCCTGCGGCCCCCGAAGAGCCACTTGTAGATCATGTGCACCAGCTCGACGACGCTGGCCCCCGCCGACAGCACGCCCACAGAGAAGTAGAAGCAGAGGAAGACGGTCTTCTCCATGGGCCGGGAGGGGAAGCAGTCGACTGTGTGCGGGCAGGGGAAGCGGCGGCACGGGAAGTGGTCCTCCACCCGGAACCCATACAGCCACCACTGGCCCACGATGAAGCCTATCTCCGCCAGCAGCCGGAAGGCCACATTGATGATGTAGAGCCGGCGCAGGTGGCGCTCGGGGTCCTGGCCCTGGCCGCGGCCCCGCCCCCGCCCCCGGCGCTCCCCATCCTTGGAGCGGATGTGCATGGCATAAACGAGATAGACTAGTGCAGGTGTGGAGATCAGCACAATGTGGAAGACCCAGAAGCGGTACTGGGAGATGGGGAAGGCTTCGTCATAGCACACCTGCTTGCAGCCCGGCTGCAGGGTGTTGCAGACGAACTCCTCCTGCTCGTCCTCGAACAGGTCAGTCGCCACTGTGCCCAGGATGAGAATGCGGAACACCAGCATGATGAGCAGCCAGAAGCGGCCCAGCATGGGCGACTGGGCCTGCAGGGTATCGAACAGCCCACCGAGGAAGCCCCATTCCCCCATGGCGGTGCCCACCACGGCCCAAACCACAATGTGGGTGTCCTCAGGCCACGCTCACCTGCAGGGTAAAAGCGTCCAGCTTAAAACTTGTGCTCGTCTGTCCCTCTAACCCTCAATATCCAACTTAACAAACCCCTGCAAGTTCCACATGATGGTTTTGTAAGACAGGCTTTGCAAAGAATTGTGGGATCAGGCTTAAATTTGGCATGTTTGCTAATAATAAAGCCAAGATGAATAAATACCTGCAATTGCCCACAGTCATGAGCTATGCCCAGTTTCTGACAAATGCATTTACGTCATGCAAGTAGTCTTTCATTGCACGCACTCATTCATCTCACATTTGGCACACTTGTCAGGTATGGTCTCATGGTCACACCTGTGGCCAAATGTGGTTTTAAAACAAAATTTTTTACATAACCAAGGCATTGCTTGATTGGATGCAGTTGTATTAAGTTTCTAGATTTGTGTCAAAGAATTATTATAAAAATACCTGCCAAACATTCTTCTGGTCATGGGTCCAAGTCCCTGGCTAAGCAATGCCATGCCAAATTCAGCAAATGCTTCCTTGGTTGTCCATAAATTCATTTTCCAAACAAAATTCTTATGTAAATATTATCAGCATCCATTCGATCAACTTATGTTTATCACATTTATCAAACCCTCTGCCTAGATGCACTCCTGAACGAGGTCACCAAACATTTGGCTTGATAGACTTGCGGTTACCAGCAATCTTGTGTATTATTCACTTTTGTCAGTGATCATTCTCTGTGGTACATTGAGATTGGAGTATTATATGCAAACTCTGCCGCTCTATACGATATTAAAGACTGTGCGTTAGTGTTAATTTTAAAAAAATACATTACCGCGGCCTGTGGTTTCGTCTGAACACCAAACCGACAGCACAATCCTCCCATGAGCTCCTGGCGTTTTGTGCATTCACGGCTTGTGGCGGAACAACAGGACAGCGGCCGCCGCTGAGGGGGCCGATACAGAGTGAGCTCCCTCCACCGTCCTCAGAAATGCGGCTTTGGCAGAAACAGGCTGCCCTGGAGCTGAGCTCTGTCGGACTGACTGGTGTGCCCCTGGGAAGGGAAGCTCAACCACAGCAGTGGCACTGGACCTGCCCCCCAGCAACAGCGAGCAGTGACAGGAACGTCCCAATACAGATCCTCACGGACTGTCATCCCATAAAGCTCCACGCTGAAGCCGAGCATCGTCCTTGTTGCCAGTGAGTCTTCATTCTATAAAGTGCCGCTCCCTCTTGTTGATGTTGGAGTTGACGAGGCTCAAAGACTTCTTTGGATATATTTAACATGGGTTGCCGTCTCACTGTGTGACGGTCTAACCACCCTGATGTAGTGACCGTCTACTGGGTAGAAGGCAGCACCCTCCAAGAAACATGACCCAATGCGGAAATTACTGCCTAGCCATGATCCAGGACATCAAAGCCCCACGTTGATTTCTGTTTATTCTACATGGCGCTTTCCTGATGAGCACTTGAAAGGGCTTCCCTAATTGCAGGAAGCATCTCTCTTTAAGCAACAGTGCCTTGGCTGCGATCTTGGAACCTCGTTCACAAAAGGACACAGAGGACAAAGAGCAAGAGGCCCACGAGGAATCGGACTGAGCGTCACCGTGCCACACCAAACCATAACATGGCCACACCACATGACCATTCAACTTCAGGATTCCGTCTTTCCATCTGTATCACACAGACACTGCATTCACACAAACAAGTCGGAAAATACACCTGCCACACTGCACGAAGTGTCTAACGCTCAAATAGCTGTCCCAAGAATTCCCAAGAAAGTAGAATCTTACATAAATCCATGCCACTTTCACTATAAAATGCATGTTGTTCATGTTTAATGAGATGTATTCTGCCTTCTGGTAATAACAGGGCAGCAAGTTGTGTAGCTATCACAGCACTAGACTTGAGAACTGTGAGTTTTGTATTTTTTTTTTTTTTTTTTTTTTCAAATGGGGCACTGCTAAGGTAGTCAGGTGCATACTTCAAACAACAGTCTCTCATTGCGGCACATGCGTTGTACTTTAATTTTAGATCAATATTAAAACCAATGTGATAATGAATACATGCCTGATTTAATTGGACTCATTTGCTGATTGACCATGTGCACGTTCATAGAGAAAAAACATCTTTGGTGAGATATTGAATTCTTTTCAAATATTAACAAATCGAAACTGAATCATATCGTTCTGTTGGAGGAAACTTGCTTTGAGGACAACATTATGTACAGTAGGTAACAAGTGGATTTCAAACTTTAAAAGTATCTTTAAAAGTACATATGACCCTTGAAAAAAAAGCAATGCAGGGAATATCAAATTCATCCCATCTACGTTTTAGAAATGAAGGAAAATCTGGCGGACACACTTTTCCACTTTTTTTGGAAAGCCATTATCCGTTAATAATGGGTGGGGTGCGCACATGTGGGAGCCAATTTCAAACAGCGTAACAGGTCTTTTTTATATCATAAGAGATTGCACATATAGAACATTGTTTTGTATACAGAACATTTAATGCTTTGAAGTGTTAGTATCTTAGTTTGTTATAGCACTATTCTACCATATTCTCATCAACATACATTCTGAGGCACGACATAAACTGCAAAATAGAAATGCTGTATCTCGACATTTTATGTATTAACTTTGAATTATATTCTGTGTTTCGGTTACTTACTAGTGTAAATTAAACCCAGCCGATTAAAAACAATCTAGGACTAGATAGAAAAAAGTATGGTACGTGTATCACATTTCTGTTTACATTAACATAAGCAAACTTTTTTTTTCCAACGTAACAGGGCAACACAAGCAAACACCCCTTTTGACTGGAGAACCAGTGTTCAGACTCTTTTCCCTTACCTTACAAGTTGGCCCGTCTGTAAATATGAAAAACCAATATTCCTTTTTTTCGAATGTCGGACGAATGTGACTGAACCAAAATAATTTCTTCAGAGCTTAATGAGATACCAGCTAAATAATCTTGTTATAAAATTCTCACGCGCGCACATAGAAAAACCATTGAATGCTAATATGTGCGCTGTCATGCCGTCAGACGCCGGTGGACCTGTATTAACACGTAGACTTCTGAAGTGATAACTTGATTACTTCAAACCGAGACAGTAAAGCGGGCACACTTACCGACTGCCCATGCTGGAATCTGTGCCCTTTTGTACCCAACGATTGTACATAATTGTTTCCTTATAATGGGTCATAATGATAACATTTTGCTTAGTTTTAATGACTAGACACAAAACTGAAACAAAAAGAAGTTCGTGTCTTAAGGGGCAAGTCGGATGAATAATATTTTTTTTAAAATTGAAAATACTACTTACAAAATCCTAGACAAAAACGTTTAGTTTCGAAACTGTAAAATGAAGCGAGTACAGGGGCAATTACGAATTAGTTTTATTGTAAGAAAAAGGACTGAAACGCAACCAAATAATGCACACAAAAAGAAAGCATGCAGAGCAGGACAAGAGGAACTACGTTTACTAGCCACTTTACTAGTACTAGCACTTTTAGCTGTTGTAGTCATTGCACATATAGTACTGGCAAATATTTTGATCGACAATTATGAACCCCGTTTTAGTACAAAATGGGAAGAAAATTCAATGAGATAAAATCTGTATTCAACGTAAATGGATATCCTTATGTTCTATTGTGCTGGAAGTCGCTCTGGAGAAGAGCGTTTGCGAAATGCATGTAATGTACTGTAACTGTATGGAACGGTTTTCTCCATTTTTGCTGTTCGTCCCTTTGTTTCTCAGATGTACAGTCTCTTCATGGGCAACTTGTATAAACAATGGCAAACGTGTAGATGAGCCCATGTTTGACATTATGGTTGTGGTAACTTTGCTCAGGTGATACTCGGTAACTTTACTCAGGTAATACACCATTTAAGACTGCAATTATGAATATAAACGCCATCACTGCATAAATAGAGTTCCAAAATTTCATGTTTCTCAAATACATCAGGTCCTCGGTGGATATATATTAATTGCATGCTTTTATATTACAGACAAAGAAATGAGAAAGTGCATGAGGCTCAGGTTCCGTAATTCAATCATATGTATCTATCAGTGCGGACATATCAATTCAAGTCCCAGCATGCATTAAGTAATCCTCGTTCTCCGTTCATATTTCCCTATAGTCATCTCAGCGTTGGCAGCAAATCAACTTGCTCCAACAACAACAACAGCAACAAAACAGGTACATGCCCGCTGGGTTTACGGTGGACTTCTGTCACACTGATGCAAAGACGGCTAATCTCAACAAAGCAAGAAAAGACAGTTCACAACTACGATGAACAGAACACATTTTTGCCGTCAAGAAGTGTCCATTGAATTTTAAGAACATAAACAGAAATGATGTAATGTGCACCAGCTAAATTCCATCCACTCCTTGTCAAGCTATTGAATACAGGAGTGTTGTAAAAATTGGTATTACATAAGCAGGCAAGTACTGACTTCGCACAATGGTGCATCAAAGAAAGGTCATGCAGAAAGCTTGGGTGTGAACAGAGCCCATGAGCAATGTGCAGTAATGATCTGCATTGTGATGTCTAATACCATGTGTGTTAAAAAAACTTCCACAAAAGATCAGACCAGAGTATTATTTTCTAAGATGTGAATACCTCCTTATGAAATATTTCACAGATCATTGCACATCAGAAACATGTCTTGCAACTTGTTTTATTACTTTTGATTAACCAATTAGGAAAAGTTTCATGACTGTTGACCTGGGAATTTGGTGAAGGTAATATGCGTGCATGGTGTGTGTGTGTGTGTGTGTGTGTGTGTATATATGTCCTCTGGGACACCGTGAACTGTTTCTTGGCTGTGTCTTCTGCTTTGGGCTTTGCTGGAGGGTTTCAGGTTATAGTGACAGTAATCTGCTCCACTGGACTAGAACGGACAGCGAACACACACCTTAACATAAAGAGTACACAACTCTACTGGGGGGGGGGGGGGGGGTATTTAATTCCCTCAGATTTGTTCCTGGTTGTTAGCTAAAAACCAAAGTCTTGTATGTTAGAGTACTTACAGATCATGCATTTCCTATTACTTCTCATCTCTGTCTGTTGTCTGTTATCTTGGCCGTTTTCCTCAGCTGTGTTAGGGTAGTGTGTTTCATTACAGCAATGCATTCATTTTTATTTAAACAGTAATTCCCATTGGTTCCTGGAGGAATTACAGAAAATGGTTGCAATTTTTGTGAACAAAAATTGTTATGTAAACAATCTCAAGATTCCTCAGTGAAAAAAAAAAACTTGATTGGATGTTTTCACAGTGCTGAAAGAAGCTGGACAAAATCATCTGATTGCTGATCGGGCCACATTTCCAGGAATGACAGAACAACAAAGAATGGGTAAGATGAAACTTTCAGATGGCTTCATGGCTCCATGGTTCTCCAGCAGGGAGAGGACCAAAAGAGCAAATTTATTTAACGTTTCAGTGGTTAGAAATGTTTTTCTGATGCTTATTGTCTTTTTAAACTCGTTTCTCTTCAAGCTTGTTATTCTGTGATAAACATGCTCTGACTTGTAGACAGAGCCATGGAGCCAAAGCGCACAACTAATAAATACGAAACAATGTTCAATAACTGAATTTTGTGCATTGGTTTATTATGTCTGTTTGGTTTCATCTTACCATCCAGTCAGTGAAACATAACAAAAATGACCAACATTGTACTATACTGACACAGATATGTAGGCCTATATAGTGTAGATATAGGCCTGTCTTCCTATAGCTCTTAGTGATAGTAACACAGAGAAACTCAGAAAAGGAATGAAGAGCAGACTGCCAGACAAATCAAAGCTTGAGCTATGAATGTGATCCACGTGTTGCTAGTTCAGAGCACATCTAGTGTATTTTCCAGTTTGTCCATGACTATGTTGCACGTTTGCAACATATAGTTGTGTTTGCATATGTAACACGGAACCGGGGGAATCCATATACAGTGTTCACTCAGAGACAAAGGTTGGTGGTAGAAAACCAAAGTTATCTTTACTGAAGGCTCAAGAAAAGCAGGCTTAATGCATGAGAGCATATACAAAGCATGGCAGCTGAAAAATAAGCAATGAGCAAGTGAACAGGCAGGGTTTAAATAACCAACAAAGCACATGACCAAACTAACTAGATACAGTTGTTATACATTAAACTAAATGAGACAATGAACAAAAAGAAAGCAAGGACATCTGGTGGAAGTCCAGGGAAGCGACAGCCAGAAACCTGGACAGGATGTTGTGAGGACACCTGTTGGTCATTGTGGGAAGCAGAAGCAGAAACCCTGACAGCATATATGTTGACGAAGACGGCTGGGTTATCTTAAAGCACCCAATATTCTGCTGAATTTAAATTCTTTGCCTGCTCTCACTGAAGTACCATCCCAATTGTTTTCCATGACAGTTACTCATTTCAGTGTTTTTCAAAAATATTATACAATCATGCCTAAAATATAGAAATTTGTAAATATGTATTTTTTTCATTTTAAGACCTATCACTTTGGTGACATAATCATACCCCCTGCACTTAATTGACCATGCAATCCCTGCATTCCCTTCTTGTAAAAGCGGAAAATACCCGGGAGAAGGCAAATTAACAACTGCTGAAACCTTGTGTTCCCCAACCTTGGCCCCTAGGGGATCCACTGTGCATGCAGGGTATTATCAATAATTAACTGAGAGCTCAGCTGGAATGCAAACCAGAATGCACAATATGTCCCCAGGACTAGGTTTGGGGAGCACTGCTGTCACCACATAGTCATGACAATTGCTTATGCTGAACAATGGATCTGGCAGAAGGAGGACCTTGTGGGAGACCAGACTAGATCAAAGGTTTGCCAAAATGCTTGGTGATATGGAATGCATTGCCTCAAAACCCACTATGCCATTAAAGAATTTTTTAAAAAGAGAGAAAAAGTGGTAACTTAATGTAAAATGTTTTTTTTTTTACCAAAAATACGCATTGCTATGCTGAGGGAACAATTGCACAAAAGGTCTACAATATGATTGGAACACCGTGTGTGTGTGTGTGTGTGTGTAGATTTTTACATTTTCTTTTTTTACTAAAATGAAAAACTTTCAATGTCTGCATGTCTGCACACCCTTAAATTAATACATGGTGGAAGCACCTTTTGCTTTGATAACTGCAGTGAATCTCTACCAACATGGCACATCTGCATTTTGCAGATTTCTCCCATTCTTCTTACTGAGGGAACCACTTATGAACAGCTCTCATTAGGTCAGTACACAGATTTTCAGTGGGATTGAGGTCAGGGCTCTGACCATTCCATGACATTGATCTTCCTTTTTTCGGCCATTATGCCACTATGGATTTGGCTGTGTGCTTTTGGTCATTATCATACAGACAGGTGAAATTCTTCCCCATTCTCAGCTTTCTTGCAGAGGGCAATAGGGTTTTCTGTAAAGTCTTTTGGTATTTTGCAGAATTTATTTTCCCCTCTATCTTCACAAGAGCTCCTGTCCCTGCTGAATAGAAATAATCCCATAGCATGATGCTGCCACCACCATGCTTGACAGTAGGGACTTTATCATATACTGTATGTGTGTTAAACAGGTATCAAACATGTGTCCAGAAATAACCTCTGTCATTCTGGTGGAAAACAGCTGATAATTGGTGAGCCACACCCTAATTTGGAATGATTAGATAATTATCTAAGAACAATAACAATAACAAATCATCATCATTTGTCTGAAGTTGATTACATGGAGGAAGTGACTGTGCAGTCTCAGTCTGTTTTGGCTGAGTCTTAAAACAATGTTGGTATGGTGTCACTATAACAACACTAAAACCCAACAGTTAGAAAAGCCCATTGGGGAAGAGGAAAAATTGTCACTGGATGGGTCTTCATTCCAGATGTACCCCGTTTCTACACCTGAGGAGTGTACACAAAGTGCACTGCCAAAGGGAGAAGCAGCAGTGACAGCCAGTGGTGGGCAAATGAGACTTGACAAATCTCTGTTTCATTGGCGCTCTTGTTTGCCATCAGTGCTTCACAAAGCTGAACCACAGTGCATGAGCGTGAAGTGACAGACATTGTCGTTTGTTCAAACCATCTGTTTCCACCCACTGAGTGGTTTGTGAAGCTGCGCTTTCACATCACTACTGTTAGAAGACAGTTTTGTGGAACGGCATGGCGTTTGATCCGGAGACATGCGATGTGTATTCGAATACAAACGCTGGAGACAAGCGATGTGTATTCGAATGCAAAGTGATGCCGCTACATCCGACCAGAGCCAAACGGCGCCTCTTGTGAACTCTACGGAGCCAATTAGGTTACAGGGCTCAGGAAATGCCAAATTAGCTCCACAAAACCAATCAGAAACAGCACCCCTGCTGGTCATCATAACTCATATGTAAATGTGCCTGCTATTAACTATATAAAAATGAACTAAATGCTATACCTGTCGATCTTCTGCTCAATGCTGATGTTCCCACAGCCGGCTGTGGAAATAAACCTTCCTGACTTTGCTACGAACATCGGATCTGCTTCTTTATCGGAACAAAACACGTTTTGGTAATTGGGACATTTACCAACACTACCCATAGCCGAGTTGTGACAAGTTCATCACACAGCTCAGAGCCATTGCATGCTCTGCTCTACAAAGGCAACATGAGAGAGTGAGGGTGGCTGCAGGTGCACCCCACTCTCTGTCTTCTGTTATGTTCTGTCCAGCCCTTGCGGGCCTCCTCCACATCCACCTTCTCATCAGGTCCTGAATCCTCACCAAAGCAAGATCTTGTTTTCCCTCCTCATCCACCAGTTTGAATTCCTTTCTATTCTCATGTCGAGCAACATATCATTGATGCCCTCCTGCCCATAACATCTTACACATAAATATCTCATTTCTTTGGACAGGCAACGAATAATCATGAAAATATTTCACATTAAAGTGAATTTTCGTATTGGAACGACTTTATAGTGGACTTACTTCAATTGCAGTGTGAAAGGAGTCACAAAAATGTACAAAAACAATAAAAAAAAAACAATCAGAACACAAACACTAAGGAGCTTCATTTTATCTAAAGGTGAGGTCATCTCTTGGCAGCCTTCGCCTCTGTTTCTCTCTCCCTCCTGCTCCGCCTCCATCTTCAACACAACTGCCTCCTCCTCAGTGAGCAGGAGGGAACAGCCCTTAGGGGTGCGATCAAAATAACAAAACATTGCAAAACCCGCCGCCCAGTTCTGTACACTGCTGTCCAAACAAGCCACACAATCGATGGGCAGCTTTGCACATTGCAGCATGTCTTTCACAGACCAGGCCTTCAGAGAAATTTTCTGCATTGGCTTATCCTTACACTTCCAGGTGGATTTACATTACATACTGTGACCAAGGGGGAAGAGGCACAGACTGATGACTTGTGGTGAGAGTTGTTGGGGACAGAGAAGAACAGTTGGGTGACAGAATTTCAGAGCTGGAGAGGTGATGTGAAGAGGGAGGCCAGACAAGTGGGAATCTGGTCCAATGGCAAAGCTTTATTCCACCAGTAGCTTCAGAATCAGATGGACGGAAGTGGATTGAGGAGAAGCACGTCAATGATTAAGGACATGGCTGCCCTGCAATCATGATGCGGTCACTTGCAGATGTTCCCTAATATACCTTCAACTCCTTTCTCAGGAATCACATGGGGGGCATGCTCAATGAGTAGTAACAATCAGTGCCACATGTTTTCCTACCTCAACTTTACCTCCTTGCTCCATCTCCTATTGCTCAGAGGTAGCAGAAGAAGATGAAGAATCAAAACCAGCTCTGTTCATTGTCTGCGCAAACTTATGAACCTCCCGTCCTCACTGTGAGACTCTAGCAGCACACACAGGCAGAGAATCTTGTGTGCATAAAAGCTATAGGATGAATTATGAAACAAGTGATGGCTGCTATGTAATATGTGAAATGGAAATGATAAAAGCTCATTCATTCCTTTGCAGCAGAAAGGTCTGATGACTGGAATGATACCTCTGGGAGATTCTGAATAATGACTGAATTCTGGACTTTGATGGGATTGGATTCCTTCAACTGGGATGTGGAGCGGTAGCTTCTGTGATATGACAACAACAAGCGGTCAAGTGGACCATACTGACACCATCCAATCAGAATCCAAAAAATGCATCTAATTTGTTAGAGTCTAAAACTCTAAAATAATCTCCCTTTCATGTTCTGTTTACAGTGCAGAAATATTGCTTTGCAAATGTCAGGAAGTGCCTTCATTCCAACCAGAAACAAAGAACAGGAAGTGTCATATTGTCATGCCCAGCCCTCACCAATCAAATGGGAACGAGAATGGGCCAACTCCATTTGACAGCAACAAGATCCTGTAGGTTCAACTTTTCAATAACTAACAGAACCCTTGAAAACCCATAACATTAATAATATGCCCATAATATAATAAACCAAAAGGCTCTCTGTGTAAGAGTCCCCTGTGTTTTAATAACTTAGAACACCAGCCCTACTAACAAGAGATCCTCTTACACATTCATGCTTGTACAACATCACATGCTAAAGCTAACCTCTATTTAGATTTTTATTGCATATTATAGTGGAGATTTACACTGACATGCAGGTTCTCCCTTCTGGACAGTGTATCAGTCTATAGAAGTGTGGTATATGAGTGCAGGCTTCTCTCTGTCTAGACATTGTGGATGTTGAGAGCCTCTTATGGCTCATGGCTGTGGCTGTGTCAGGGTACCGTGGGCAAAGTCAGCACTAACCATTCTGGGTGCCACATGTAGATTGTCACTGGAGCTTCACTCAGGCAGCCTGTCATCTATGGTGGGAAGGGAGCCAGGCCAGCAGCCTGCAGACTTCCATGCATGTCCCTTTAGGGATATCTCAGGCAAGTGAGGTTCTTCAGACACAGTCACATGTGGGACATCCAATCCAATTACTTTGTTCAGAAATGGCACCACTGGCACAGTTCCCCTGGTTGAGCCGTGTGTCTGACTCAGTATTTGTGGCAGTGAGGGAGACTGTTGAGTTTAAGGGCATATGGAGGATTTTGTCTTCTTTAACCTTAAGAGCTGAACAAAAAACAGTATATCAGGGCTAGGATTTAGAAACACTCCCCTGATCCAACTTTAGTTCCTATTAAATGTCAGTGGAATTAAATGAGATGAAAAAAATCTAAAGTTGAAGTAAACCTCATTGATAATCTCAACTGTTTTTGAGCTGGTTCTGAAGACCCTGCTTTGCTCTTTGTCTAGTATATTTTTGTGGCATGCACACACAATGTTTTTTTCATAAACAGGAACACAGGCAGAATACACACACATTGAACGAAGTCACACATTTTACACAAATGCACACACGTGCACACACACACACACACACACACACACACACACACACACACACACACACAAAGAGTTAAACAAAGACTTAAAGACAGAGACCACAGGGAAACTAAAACAAATGCACAGAGCAACACAGAGCAAGTGTTTCTAGTACAACCATGTTTATCTTAAGTGCACATTATTGTTACTGTCAAAAACAAAACCCTGCTCAATTTGGCCATGTGGCAGCAGTTGAGGAGGAGCGAATGGAGGGGTGAGTGTTGCCATGGTGATGTGGACCTGATGTCTCATGATTATTAGTTGGCATTAATGCACGCAGGGACCTGACAGACTCAGGTGCTCTTTTATTTGTAATGCACTACGGGTCTAAGATCTTAATGACACTGTTGATCTTGCTGTTCTGCAGTCATGAGGCTTCCTCTAGAAATGTTGTCACTAGGGGGTGCACTTTTATATAACATTCTGATCTCCCTGTTGTTAATGAATAAAGGTTGAAAGACATACAACAGATGAAGAATGTACATTACATTCTAAAACCAGTCAATAGTAAACTGATAACCTTGCTGGAATGACAGACTAACCTGGAAGGGTATGAGTAATGGTGAGATCTCTGTGCATGGAAATAACTGAGGGATCTCTGTGAGTGGGAGCCAGCAGGAATTCTCTGTGAGTGTGAATAATGTGGAGTAACTGAGGGATCTCTGTGGGTGTGAGTAACTGAGGGATCATGTCATGACCCCACTGTCTGTCAGTCATTTTTTAAACCTTATATTCATATTGGTATTACACAGCATCACAAGAATTGGAATTTGAAGAAATGGAAGAGAAAGAATCCATTAGGGCAGAAAATTATTAATTGGGTGGGGATGCTTCTCAAAGAGCAGTTATGGCAACAGGCAGTGGGGGGTGGGGGTTGGGGGGGGGGTGAAAAGAGAGTTATTTATCTATGTAGGGTGCAGAAATGAAGCAGATTCACTGACTGACCACTGCATGACAGTGATAATGTGTTTAAGAGCTGGTTGGATTCAAAAAATTGTGCCATGGATGCTTGCTCTGCGACTCTCAAAGATGCTACATGATCAGATTTACCATGTCTGCTCATGGTGTCCAGAGGATGGCGCCCTTAACTTGAGTTTCTTATTTCATGGACAATCAAGTTATTCTCTCCATTGTTTAACCTCATGGAATGCTGTCTCAGACTTGAAAAATATTAATGAGGTTTTTGTTAAACATGATGCTAGCACAGAGTTTCTTTTTAATCAAAAAATGTTCCATGCAAAACATAGTTCCAGCTAACTTAAATATTAAGGTTAAGCTGTTAGGGGTGTCTGTCAATGCTAACATAGGGTTTCGTGAAAGTACAAATGCTATTGCCACAGGAATTAGATTCTTTGTGGCCATGGGATCACATAAGATGTTGTGCAGGTGCTGTCCACTGTTGTTTGAACTGGTAGTGGCAAGTGATGATTGGAGTGACACTTCCATGTAAAATAAAGTTTACAGGAGAGACCCCATGTGTCTTAACACTGACTGCTGTATGTGGCTTGGCATTCATTACCAATACAATATGTTTCCATTTTCATTGTAGGCCAGTGCTCTCCTTATACCTCTTTGTCTGTCCTTTTCTACTCATTTTCTTGGCATTTAAGTTGGTCCACCTCACAATGCCCTGCACTGACCTTCCTTTATTAGTACTGTGAAGCCCTTTGCAAACCTGCTTTGTTACAGCGGTGTGCAATGGAATGTCTATGAGTTGCACCAATGGCATTGAATGGAAAAGCATATGACAGGATTAGTCGTATTGAGATACCTTATAGATCCCCGGGTCAGCATGTTGTTCTGCTATTGCTAATCTCCTGCTATGCTTCAGCTGTGACTGAAAATGATCCTCACCTTGATCTAAAAGGGAGATAATGTTATCCCTCATTCTGCTGTCACCCATTACTGTCTGAGTTTGCATGTTGTTTGCAGTTACCATGGCTAGTCGGCAAAGGGAATCCCAAAGTAAGGCAACTGTTGTTGCACCTACATGGGCAGCTGCTTGGTTTGGGTGATAGATTCAGCTGTTCACATTGCAGTTACTTTCCATTTACTTGCCTTCATCTGAATTGTACTGTGTATGCAAATGGAGATTTAACACCTCTTGGCAAAAGCTTCAACTTTCCAATCATCAATCGTTGCCAGTCTGTGACGATCATTAAGAAAGGGATGAATATTTCAGACAGATAAGACCTGGAGAAATAAGAACAGGTCCAGCATAAATACATCAAATTACAAAAATCAAAGACCTTTATTATGGAAAAGGCTCATTGAAATGACTTGTTCTGTTTTGGTCTGTTTCTTTTTGACTACCAGTAGAGTAATATTCTGTTTTGACATGTTTCAAACTCACTCAACAAAACTACCACAAAAGCAGCCTTCTTTCTCCTATTATCTATGTTTTATAAAACTAGGCTCATGCTAAGGTTAACATCATACATATACAAAGACACAAAAACATGCACATCAGCATTAGCCATGGAAAGCATTATTTTGATCTGTGGGAGGAAAAAACAGTGCACCAGAAAGTCTCCCTCGGTGGCAGCAGAAAAAAATCGTCTTATAACAATTGACTCTCGCCTGGTAAGAATGCGTGACATGAGGCAGATGCCTAGAAAGAGGGAGAAGCTGCTGTAGGGAAGTGGGAGATGAAAGGTGAACACGCAGAGAGGGAGGAGAGTGATGAGGGAGACTGCAGACTCTGTCCTCAGCTCCCCTCTCCTGTGGTGAGGGAGAGAGGGAGAGAGAGAGAGAGAGAGACAGAGAGAGAGAGACAGAGAGAGAGAGGGTCTAGATGCCCTAGTTCACTCCAGGATCCTTAATGGATCCTCCCAGTAGATGCGGATGAGCTGTGGGACTCTTCATAATGCAGAGGAGCGAGAGAGAGGGGGGAATGAAGGGGAGAGGCAGGATGGAGGGGCGGCTGGCAGCACAGCTCCGCCCGGGCACCTGGCCTGCTCCCTCTGCTCCTCATCATAGGGAAGAGAGCGGATGTTTTCAGTCATTGTTGACATGCTCAGTGGGTAATCCTGAGTGACAGCAAGACACGGACAACACAGGTGTCCTGTTTACTGCCTGAGTAAACACCTTTTCAGTTGGGGCCAGGGCTGGTCCCTCCATATTGTTGCAAAGGTTGTGGCTGTTACCCCCTCTCCCCCAAACACACATGCGCACACACATACACACACACACACCACTGAACTGAAATGAACACAGGCCTGAAAATAGCAGCCCATCTGGAACTGTTGTTAGACATCAGCAGTGCATTCAGATGGCCAGTCATAGCAATCCCTGCCTGGATCTCCCTTTTTACTTATTGATGGCTTTATTTCAGGCCTTGTTGCAGACTGACTGGTGCAGTAACTGGGGAGACAGAAACCAAATTAGTTGGAGATCTGAGGATAGCTGTCTCAGGGCTTCGTGGAGCTGCTTGATGTCTGCTGTCAACATGCAAGGGCGAGAAACACTGAAAGCTCACAGCAGCTGGGTGAGCCAGAAACAGACCATGGCTAATGTCAAGAGCAGTACTACAAGCACCAAACAGCAAATGAAGCCACACCTCACCCACATCCTCAAAACCACCAATGAGCTGGGGGGAAGCTGTGAAGTGAGACTGTTCCCTTTTGCTTCTCCTTGAATCCAACTCCAGCACAGCAGGCTGTGGCAGTGTTCAGCTGTACCATTGAAAGGGGCAGGAGCACCTTTATCTACATCATTGCCATGCTGTGAAACCCATACTCATTACCAAAGTCAGGAGATGGGCTGGTCTCACTGGCATTAATATGTAATGTGCATGTCTGTGTGCAGACAAATGGCTTATTCTCTGTTTCCAGCAGACCTGGTTCACCTAAATTCGGGCAGACTTGCGTAAGCAGGTTGACCTATTTCTCGAGCCTCGTTCTCAAAATGGAAATGCTGAAATTTCAGATGGCTTTTGTGTGTACTGTTTGCAACACTGGCAAAGTGGAGTCTGCCTTGCAGAGGAAACACGTTGCGCTTATCTGTCAATCAGCTCCCCAATTAATGGACCATGGTCGGGTCAAATCATAGTGACAAACACATACTGATTTGGCACATGTTTACTCATCACTGTGATAGATTCGTAGATAAAATTAACATTATATTTGCTTGGATATTTACACTGCTAGCTTTGGACACATAGGTGATGTATGGACAGTTACCCTCACTTTCTTCTTGTTATGGATCTTTGGTGTTTTTTTCATGGTGTTGTTGGACATCATGAGCTCAGTTGTTGAGATGTCCCACCTTACAGAACATCAGCAGTCACTGTTGACCTATCTGTGACCTTCCTGAGTATAAGCCCCGCCCGGTCACCTTATTAAAAGCGACCACGAGCCTCTCTGGGCTTCACGTGGGAAAATCCTTCAGACACAATGGAAAGGGAGGCAGTATGACCCTTTTGAAAGGGCAGGAGGAAACAGGAGTAGGGCCTGTCTTTTCCCTCTTCGCCAGGTCTATTGTTCCCTCCATCATTTCGCATCGGGAGACAGCTCCGTTCCAGAAGGCAGTCACGCAAAGCCAGTCAGCCCGAACAGCCCCATGCCATCCGAATCTGATGTGCCATGCCTGGCCTGGCAAGGACTCCTGGCATTGCTAAAAGAACCAGGTGTGCCTGCTGGCTAGGGACATGGACACGAGAGAGAGGCACCTGGTAAATTTAGTGTGAATGTAAGTGGAGAGCTGTGAGCTGAAAGTCCCATTAAGTCACCAAAGACACTGTGAACTGTTTTTTGACTTAGTACCCAGCATCTTAAAAGTATCCATGTAAAGTGTGCAAAATATACAATCTGGATGATGGCTGGGCCAGCTTTGAAAACAGTGTGTATTTAGCTTAGTGCACCAATTGATTTTGTCTTGTCAGATGTATGTTAAAATTTGGCAGTTATAGGTCTACACATTTACTGCCATCCACATGGATGGACTAAAATAACAGATAAATTCAATGGCTGAATTTGGGACGACAGCAGAAAGGAAATGGAACCAATGACTCATGCTCTATTGGTTAATGGGATTCGGCATCAGTGCACTGATGGTGCACTGCCCATTAAATCAACATAGCGCTGAAACAGTCTCTGCCTCTCTTTCCCTGCACTCAGTGCTTTTCACAAGGCATTATGCCTCACCAGGCTCCCCAGCCGCCAGAACCTCTATACACAACAAGCGGCCATCGCCTCACACCTTCACTTGTCACACCATTGTCAATCGCTCTGCCGAAGCACCGGTTACACTGGGGAGTTAGATGCGGGGAGGAGGCTCTGGTTAATGTGATACTGTATGGAAGTCTTTTTAAAGCACAGTGCACAGGATTTCAATACTCAGCTCCTGAGGGATTGTGCTTCTGCTGGGTTTGCCTCAGCTGTGTACAGCTGATCAACACAACCAAACCATTAGGGAATCAAATCGAAATAAAATCCCCATTCAACTGTAGTGTTTTTTTCAACAATTATAACTTGTCCTTGTGTTATGTTGGTGCAGCTAACCTAACTCAAAATAAGATATTCAAGGATTTGTGTGGTGCCAACTGCAAGCTGTGAAATGCATTGTATGAATGGAGTGCAGGAAGTGCACAAGAAGACCCAGAAATAATTTCAGAATGAGGCAGTCTGTGTGAAGGCTAAATGATTGCTGCCCCAAAGGTAAATGCCGGCTGCAGGCCGCTGACAGTCTAACCTACCATTGTTCCAGTGGTGGTGTGTTTTCTCCAGCTCTTTTGTTGCTTTTGATTAAAAAATTTGAAACAGGGAAGAAATTAAATAAATAAGTTGGTGGAATGTCATATTCACAAAGACAAGCCGGGCTTTGATCTTCTCCAGGGACGGGAAACGAGCTGGGAGTAGGGGGGGGGGCGGGGGGGGGACAGGGAGGAGGGGGGGGCAGGCTCAGCATTTCATTAATAAGGCTGATTCCGATCAGCTTCCATGTGCACGCTGATCTGATCATTAGCATTCTGGTGGCGTTGGATCAATGTTGTGAGAGTGTTGTGAGTTTGCTTATTCTCTCCCCCCTGAGGGGCTTCCTGGCGCATGAGTGGTCAGCAGGTACTTGCGTGTCAGAGTGGATGTGCCGATCCGGGGCTGAAGGGAGCATCCCTTTTGTCGTTGAGGCGCAGTGATGGAAATGGGGAGGGAAGGTTGGGGCCGACCCCTTTGATGCACTGCGGATCAGAGGAGGATGCCCACGTCATCAGCGGAGGTCGCCGCAGTGGTGCATTGACCTGCTTTCTGGGTGAAGGCCAAAGCAAATCTTGGCAGGCCCTCAACCAAAGCGTATGATCATAAACAAAAAATAAGCAGTCATATCTGAATTAATTACCTCTTAATCAGTTACAGCAATCTGGAGATATATCATAGAATAATCATTATGCTACTGATTTAATGGTGCCATAAAAATATATTTACACCTTCATATAAATCCAAATCCATAATGTTTGTGGTGACAATCCAAACAGCAGGATTGTTAAGCTGGACCGTATGCAATTTCCAAAACTGTGACCTTAATACAAAGAGTGGAAAATGTTTCTGGGCATGCACTACTGCAACAAATTATACAGTTTACCTGGGCCTGCCCCAGCCCCAACTACAGTGTTGCAGAGAGAAAGGGGAAGGCAGGGGGAATGCTGCATTTGGATGCTTCACCCTGTGTTCAGCAGGGTAGAGGCTGTATGAGAAAATTCAGTTGTCCGCACACTGCCAAGCAGTGGGTTGTTGAATGCGGGCGCCACGTCCCCCGCCCCTGGTGCCCGCAGAGAGACTAACGAGGGCTGGCAGGGCTGACGGGGGAAGGCTTGAGGAGAGCAGAGGCCCTGCAGATTTAACAAGCTGCTTTTTAACAAGCCTGTCTGTCGCAATCAGGGACAGCCGCTAAAAAAAAAAATCAGGCCTTTTCAAAACCGAGACTTCACAGGTCCGCTGCACCGCTCACATCTCCCAGCACATTTTCAACATTGTTGAGCATCATCACAACAATTTGGCCATCATTCACGCCCCCCCTCCCCTTGAAAGAAAAAACTGGAGGGGGCCATCATGACGACGTGCGGTTGTTGCGATAAGAAGCGATGTTACGCTAATGCAACACTCTGAAATCTTGAGGGTGTGTGTTCACAACTTTGATGTGTGGCCTCCTCTTTTGTCGGGCAGACGCTGTGTGATCATTTAAAATGTCAAGTCATCCAGGATTACGGCTGGGGCGATACTGCTGAAGGCTGCAATCTGTGCAGCAGATGCAACATGGAATGGAGAGAACAACTTTGGACAGTGAACAAATTTCTGCCTCTACTCCCTCCACCTTGGCAGTGGACGGTCACCTTCTGAGCCTCAAAGAGATGCCTGTCCTCACAGCTGCCTATGAGTGATGCCTCCAAAGCCCATTCAAAGAGGTTATCCAGTGACAGTGCCATGCAGTCCCTGTAGCCTGTCCTTCTCTGTTCCTCTCCACGTTGTCCTCCTGCAGGGAGGAGTCGAGAGAGGACACGCGGCCTGATCCGGGGTTGCCAACAGAGATTGGTGCCTAAAAGGCCTGACAGAGTCCCGGTACTCTCCACCCCCTGCCTGATCCTCGCAACTAACATCAATGATAGACAGGCCTGCGAACAGGGGGATATTGACATTTTTCTGAGAGGATCTGAGAGGAGGAGAAGGCAGGCACACAGGCATTGGGACAGAAGAAAGGGATGATGAAAAGGAGGTGAAGACTGAGGGATGGGGGTTAAGCTGGAGAGAGTTTTTCCCCCATACTTGGCACCTGGCATGTGTAGCACCTACAGTCAGAAGAGAGATGGCCGTAAGATGAAAAAGCTCAAGTCTGACTGCTGCGAATCAGACCCTTGCTTCTCATTTGAGTGGTTCAGGTGCCCTTACGTGAACCAAAGCGCCTCATTCCTGCGCCTGATTGAAGGGAGGGAGCTGACCTGTGGAAGGGCATGCTGCAAATAAATGTGAACTAATTAACACTGTTGCACTACAGAAGCATTTTCTTATGGAAGGCAGTGTAGCACAGTGAGTGAAGAACTAATCCTATTTCAGCAAACATTCAGCTGCATAAGTGGATAGCAGATATGTATTTATATGTTTAGCATGTATTTGACATATTTTGCCCTGGATGAGGTTGTCTGGTAAGCAAAATATTGTGCGCATGCTACATTTGCTGCTGCTCACAAGGGTGGAGTGCCTTGTGGAGTACTTGCTCTCTCTTCCTCTGACTGTGCCTAATGGAAATATAATCACATTTTCTGCAATTTTATCTGCATGTAGGTGTTCCTCTCTTCATTGAACCCATATCGGATTTCCCAAGAAAGATACAGACAAAGGCACATGATATACCTCTGCCCAGCAGGAAATCTTTCAAAAAACATTTAGAGCCTGAGCTTGAATCGTTTGCATTGTTGCTCTTGCAGGGTGTCCATTTAAAGTCTATGCTTTTGTAATGCTAGTAGACTGCATAAAAGCTTTAACAGACTGACTAGAAAATGACATAACATAATAGACAGGAACCTCAGCATGAAGTGATCAGTGTAAATGGCAATTTAAAAATCTAAAGGTATTTTTGTAACTTTACCTCCCACCCCATTTATTTAAGCATAACATTCTGCAGGGGTGAACAATTACTTTCTAGCACAAGCCAATTTCAGAGTAAGACAACAGCCTAGCTCAGAATTTTCAGTGGAAACCCACCAAAAAGGGAAGTACAGTAATCATACACGATATATGCATTTTGCATATATGTAACTTGCATTTTGGCCTTCTAAACTGAAATAATTCTGGATAATAGTTTGGTGTTGGGGAAAAAAAATCAAAAACTTTGCAACCTATTTGTGTCTTACAGTGAATTCACCCATGCGTTAATGGGGCTGGTAACGTGATGTGTGGGATACACGTGAGGGAACAACCAGCTCACAGTTTCCCATTTTCAACCCTGTAGTGAATGAATACTGCTGATTATTAAAATGAGAGGATTATGATACCCTTTGGAGTCGCTATCCATACTACCTGGCAACAGCCATGTGGCCAGGGAGATTTACTGTGACCACCCTCTGCCTTTCCTACAACCTCTACCATAGCTCACCCTCAGACTTCAGCAGAAGTGAGACCAATTGCAATGCAAATCATTATACTGCTAAAGCCAGAGGTATATACATTCATGTGAACAGGAGACTTATATTAGAGTAATGTTTTACTCCTTCACAGTTTATGGGATTTTGGACCTTTAGACTCCCTGCTTGTGAAATGATTCACCTTCCCAGCATGTCCAACGAAGAATCCACAAGTGGGAGGGGTTTGTGTGCGAGGCAATGCAATTTTGAAAAATCAGTGTTTTTATAAACTAATCTTATATTCATTTTCCAGAGTAAACTTAAAATGTTTAATTGAAGATTTCAATTTCATGTTTGTACATGGAGGTGAAAAAGTAGAGCTGCCCTTGTCAGTGTTAACAAAGGAAGTTCAAGATTCATCAGCCAGCTAAAAAAATCATAGATAACCAGACAGGTGGAACATCCAACAACCAACCAAACATTGGCCATGGTTCTTACCAAAGAAAAATGTATTCTCTGTGCTAAAGAAACACATCTTAAGTAAAACCTGAGCTAATTGTATTTGCACCAACAGGCTACCATTTTGTTCACTTCTAACAGGTGCAGAGGGCTAAGGGAGAGCTACTCGAGAGCTGGGTGGAGCAACTTTCATATGGTAGGCCGCCATATCATTTCACGAATCCCCGAATCCCTCCCCTACAGGCCCGTGCTTGGGGAACCTGCAATGTGCACCCCTTTCACCCTGCAGTGTGGTGTGCAGAGCTGTGCCGGTGACCTGGCCTCCTTATCGGCGGTAGGCAGGCAGGAAGGCAGCGCTGCAGGTCCACAACACTGGCAGATACTATCCAACTGAAACAACAACAGCCTGCAGATCAGACACGATTAGCAGCCACCCCCTTCTCTCTCCCCTAAGTAATTACACTTAAGCGTGTGTGTATGGGTTTCCGAGGTTTTTTTGAGGGGGGAGTCTTAAATACCAGAAAGGAAACAACAGAATTAGAACTATGGAAGAGAAAAGGAAATGAACCCCTTCCCTTTGGTAGCATTTCTGTCTGGGGCCCTAAGGTTCTATTCTTAATATTGCTAAAAAAAAAAATTGTGAAGTTCTTGGCCATCCAGTAAGGAGTTATTTTGTGCTGTTGGATATGTGGGGCTATGTGGTAAAGTAAGGAGAGCCTGGAACCGTAGACGTTTGCCTCTTCCCTCACACACAGCTGTGAGAGCTTCAGAGCGGCTGGCACACTGAAGGTCATCAAATTGTTAGTCCTTTCATTGGACCAGGAAGAACCAAATTAATGTGGCTGGTTAGATCACGCATAATTATATAATTGCCTGAGATGTCATTAACCCGTATCCTTGATAACTGGCGTACACTGGAACCACAACATCTGCATTTATATAACTATAATATTCTAGCCATCATTTTGTCACCACTGTCACAACTGTAGTTCTTGCAGTGGTTATCATGTTTACTGTAACAAGTATAGTGAAAACAACAGCAGTTTCTCTTCACTGACCGAAAAGAGACAAATCTTTGTAAATTAAGTAAAGTTGCAATCTGAACTCACAAGCTGACCTGCAAATGTATCTAGACGGAGCCACTTGTTCATGATTGGAAGGGCATATATAATGCCTTGAAAAACTATTCATTTTTTTCCACAACCTGAGATTTTGACGAACTAGACTGAGATTTTTTTTTTTTTGTGAATCACTCTGCAACTGTACAGTACCCTCCCCCCTCCTTCTTTAGTACTTGGTTGAACCACCTTTCACAGCTATTACAGCCATCAGTCTATTAATTTTGTAAAACATGATGGAACAATATTAGCCCATTCCTCCTTGTAAAATTGCTCAAGCTGTACCAGGTTAGTTGGGGAGTGGCAGTGGACAGCTATTTTGAGGTCTTTCCACAGACGTTCCATGGAGTTAAGGTCAGGACTCTGACTGGGCCACTCAAGGACATCAATTTTCTTCATTTTAAGCAAATCCAGTATTGCTCTGGCAGTGTGCTTTGGGTCGCTGTCCTGCTGAAACACAAACTTCCTCCCTACTCTACACTTTCTGGCAGAGGGCAGTGGGTTTTCATCCAGAATCTCCATGCATTGTGCAGCATTCATCTTCCCATCAATCTTGTTTCCTGTGTTTCCTGGCTGATGTGCTGTGTTAGCTTTACACCACACATACTGCTCAATATTTGAGCCAAAAAGTTCCACTTAAATCTCATCAGACCACAAGACCAGATCTTTGTAGTATCTTCCAAGTAACATTTTACAAAGTTTTTATGGGCAAGCATGTGTTTTTCTCCAGCAACTCTTCCATAAAAGCCCTTTTTGTGCAATAGCTTGGAGATTGTTGACCCATGGACATCATTTTCAGTTGCAGCCACTGACATCTGTAGCTCAGTTAGAGTGACAGTTGGCATCACAGTAGTCTCTCTGACAAGTGCCATTCTTGTTCGGCGACTAGGTTTAGGGGGGCGGCCAGCCCTAGGCCATGTGGCTGTAGTTCTACATTTCTTCCACTTCTGTATGATGGACTGCACTGAGCTCCAAGGTATGTTCAATGCCTTTGAAATGTTTTTGTATCCTTCCCCAGATTTGTGCTTCTCCACAGTTATATCCCTCACTTGTTTTGAATGCTTCTTTCTTTTCATTTTGGTTTGTTTAATGGAAAATCCAACCATACTGTTTGACCTTATAGAGAGGGAAGGTATTTATGCTCATGAAGTAATTAAAAACAGGTGATCCACTAATTTCATACAAAGGTGGAGACCATCAACAAATTGGATGAGCTTATCAGACAATACAAATGCACCTGAACAAGGTTAGCCTTATAATTATGAAGCGTATGAATACTTTTAAATGTCATAGTTTTGGTTTTATTTACTTCCAATTTTTTAAAGGTTTTGATGTTTCTTTTGATTTGTCATGATGTACAATACTGTACAAGACCAACTGGAAAAGTTTGGAATCTGAGACAATAAATTGTGAAAACAGTATTGGGGGCTGAATACTTTTTCAAGGCACTGTAGGTTCTTCAACGCCATATCCATATTCATAAAAGCATAGAGACCCACAGTTTGGATACAGTCAGCATTAAAGCAATGATAAGCGAGGTCATTTGATACCAGACTGAGTATTACAGTAAAACCCTCTCTTTATTCATGCAGGGCACTGCAACGCTCTACGGGAGATGATGAAATCGTTTTGCGCACCGAGCATAGTAACGTTTTCTCAATAGGTTAGCAAAATGTTAAAAAAAAAAAAAAAAAAACCTTATTAGTATCGAATAAATCTTCCACTCGGCGCATTTCGGCGCTATCGCATTTCTGCCAGATAGCTGAACCTATCATTAAACATGGGAAGGTCTTTTCCCACGGAGTTGCCCTCCCCCCTCCTAACCTTGCAGTAGTTGCTGAACAGAAATGATAGGCTTTCGTGCCCTGTTACGAGTTGTTTGTCATAATTGGCAAGACTGCGTGCTGTGCTGTAGCTATCACTGCGCTCGCATGCCGTTCCTGCCAATTTCCGACTGCTCCCGGTGTGTTGCCTAGTTTGCCGGTTGCGTGGAAACTAGACACAGTGCAGGCGGCGATCTAGTCTGGGTGCATCTACAGCCCCAGCAGCTTGTTTTCGCGCAGCCGTAAGTGAAGCGAGTGACACGCGTACTACTCTAAACTGCGACTGGACAGGATTACTCAGAATATTTATTTCTCCCTTCTGCCATTTAGCTGGAACAATTTACAGAGGGGGAAGTGGTAAGGACTGGTCGTTCATCGTCCTCAATCACCACTCAAATGAGGAAAGAAATACAGGAATATAGGCAAGAAATTCATCCCAGTACTTCGAAGACGCACGAAACGGCGAAAAAAACTTTATTTTGACGAATTCGTCGGTGCAACTTCATTTGACTTGTCAGACATTTTTCCGCTTTAAATTGTGTAGAAATGACAAATATAAAATTGGATTAATTGATCCAAGTGGTCATATATGAAGGAGCTACCAACATATGCAGCTATATATATTTGCCAGCACTATTGCGAAGTGATGGACAGCTACCCAGCCCAGCCTACAACGCACGCGTTGCAGTCAGCCGGGATGGTGAGGAGGGAGCGATAGCTACCCCGTGCCTTATTAGTTGAAATACAAACTTCGCCCGTGTATATTGTGCTGGTATATTCTTGCGCCGTTTTATCGGAAGGTCGAGTTCCTTTTGTTTACATGGGGTTTTTCGTGACGACATAAGGACCCTCGTGAGAGCCTGTTGCTTTGGGTGGAATTTCTGGAAAGGTATCTTGCAGCTATTACATCTTTACGGGTAAGTGAAAAACACAAACACCCCTTTTGTATGTTAGATAACAGAGAAAAATATCGTTGTAGATGTTAAAAAGGAAGACATATTTCTACCATTTCTGTCAGTACTGCTACCACAATTTTTTAAACCATAATAACTATTAGACTGTTATTTTTACATGCGGTATTAATAGAGTAAAACCAGTGTGGGTGAGTGTTAAAAATAATGTTTTTACTGAGGGGTGATTAAAATTGATTGCGAATTTAAATGAAGAACCCAGATCGAAGCTCATGTTAATTTATGATCTGCAACCCATGACTTGTCAGATTGACTGTCTACGAATCTAATCATTCGACCTAATGAAAACAATCAATCAAACGTATTTTCTTGCTTCTGAACTTAAAAGAACAAGGTCAGCGGTTAATTATTTGGGGAGCATACGTGCGTCCAAACATTACAGGGCTCGCTGGAATGATTGAGTGACGTGGACTTATAATCAACCAGCTAGGAATTAGTGGTTGTTGAAGCCGAAGAGGGGCCCGTGGGGGACAACACAAAAAGCTGTTAATCTGTGGGAGACGTTTCTGTTTGAGTACTATCTCAGATAATAATGGATTACTGCATAACACATCTGGAATCAACTTTTTGTTCTTATCAAACAGAATGAAGCATACATTTACAACACCGTTTTTTCTGCAAGTTGATTAGCTGCTGACACAATATAGGGAAATTGGGGTCACACATAGCCAAGAGCACTCTTAGCCAGCACATATATTCTGTCAGCGTTTCTGTGATGGTGCAGCAAGAGTATTGACTAAACTGGGTTTTGTAGTGCGGGCTGCTGCTGTAATTCGAGTGGTTAGTGGAGCAGAGGGGGAAACGGTACTGAATCCCTTTAGTCTCCAGTCACTCCTCGTCTCCATTCAGAGCACCAAACGCCACAGCGGTGCAAGTCACAGGGGACACAGGATCGATTTCCTGGAAGCCGCAGGGCAGTAAAGGCTAAAGATGTGAAGGCAAGACCCCTGTCTGGGGAGGAGTCGTCAGCAGAGTAAGAGGAATGGAACCCACGGAACACCGTGTGTAGATTGCATTTTCACTGTAATGGTCAATTCAGCGTGATGCTGCTGATAGTGCAGCCAAACGGTGAGAGCCCCTCGAAGTGAAAAGTAAACTGTTTATGTAACTGCTATCAGCCTCTGTCCGTTCTGGTTCATTCTGTTGCCTCATAAAATAAGATACTAAAATGGGGTCAACTGAAATGTCTTGCATACATGTATTTTTTGTCCCCACGCAATGTATTTGATTATTTGGTGATGTAATCCTGTGTTCAGTGGCCCTAGTCCATGTGAATAGGCACATTTTCTGTGTTTGAAATCCCTGATTGAATAGCCATATACCAGCTCCTTCCTGATTGCTCTCAATCATATGGTTTCAACAGGTCTGCCTAAAGTGCTGGTCTCTGGAGTCCTGAGGGAACTCCAAACCAACACCCCCCCGACCCCGCCCCCCCCTTTCAAATCACCCCTAATCAAACGAGATCTATTTATAGTCTCTGATGACTCCCACACTAATCTGTAGTGTTTGTAATGTTCTGTAATGTAATGTTACTATATTACCGGAATGTCACAACAGCACAGAGATTATTATGTGTCCCCAGGATCTTTATTTAATGCATTCAAATAAAACCCACCAAAAGTAAGGCTACTTGAAAATATAAGTATGCCAAGAAATTGCTTAAATGCTTCAGATATTATTCAAATGTGGTTCGCTATGCTACCTTTACAAATGATTTCTCCTTGCATAATCAAGTTAGTTTTTATGCCAGTACATAGCTTATGTCCATACATGTTGGATGTAAGTTTATTACTAGAGTCAAGTCCTGAAATTGTAAAAATACCTTAAGTTTTTTATTCTCAGGTGATGATATAAGGAAATTCTGACATGGACATTTGTCATTATTTCTAACTGTGATGATACAGTGAGCCCATTGCTTCTCCAGACTTCCTGTATTATTTGTGCACATGGCACACTGAAGCAATAAGTGTCTAAATTACACTGGCCTGATGTACATGCTCCCTGGCATGGAGTCCACTGTTCTGTAACACTGATTACCCTCCATGGCTTTTCAGATACAATTTATGTGTCAGGTAGCATGAGTTAAAAGCTGGATCCGATTGAGGTTGTTAAGGAGACAGAGATGGAGACCAAAGAGGAGTGTCATTAGATGCGCAAGAGAGGCTCTTGATGGTGGGTGGGTAATGGCCTTACAGCATCTGACAAAATGACCCCAAATTAACAGTCTCTCCACATCCTTCCTCCTTGTTGCTTTCCTGTGTCTTCCATCTTGGTGATTGCCCTTTCCCCTTCCTCCCAAAACGCTTCCCCTCCTGATAAATCACATACACACACACACACACACACACACACACACCCACACACACACACATTTCTTATAAATGTCTGTGCCACTGATTTGGTTTTTGTGATGTGTGCTCTGTGCATTTGGATTGAGCTTAGTCTCTCCCAGTGCTTGTTAGAAGTGTTTAGTGTTTCTAGCTTGTCTTCAACTTTTGAATCCTCCCCGTTATGCGATAATAAGACGTCCTTCGAGAGCAATTTCATTTTTAATTTTAGTAAGTGAATACCACCTGGAGCCTTGCCATTTCTCAAAAATGCAAAGTCAATTTTGCCATTATGTTTTTCCACACTTGTGCAGTAAACTGCAGTGACATATATGTATGGGTATTTGCTTTTGGAACTGAGGGTGCCATGTTAAATTTTTTGCAGTTTTATTTATTTTTTGGAGGCTTGCCCCTGCATTGGTTGCAGCAATCAACATTAGTGCTGCTACCTTGAAAAGTTTTCTTAAGGGGATTAGTAACAGGATAGCTGCCTGTTATGTGCTTTGGGTTGTACTGTTCAGGTATTAATGAACTGTGTCCTGGTGAGGAGACATCTATTTTTAGAGGCTTACATGTAAAATAAAAAGTATAAATTACAGTACACACAAACAAGTTGTTCCTGGTTGTTACTTGCACTGTGGACAAAATGACCTGGCATCTGAATGAGTGGATTATGGATCCCTGATCATGGTCATTAGATCAAATGACCAAATGTCTACATTTGTCCCAAGCTGCTACAATCACCACAGATTTCTCACAAGGTGAAAACAGTAAAGGTAAATTTAAAATAATTTGCTACTTAAATGTGTGTGTTGTGAGAAAAGCAATACAGATATGAGCAAGGTCTTAATATGAGCCAGATGCTGTTTTGACTGTTGGAGTCTCTGTGACCAAAACATTTTGTGTAGATCCCCTGTCACACTGAATCATACCAGGATTATGTTAATGCCAAACAGTGCAGCACTGAAATAGGGCAGCACTGCAAAGATGTCAATTATAATGCACTAAGGGAGAATGCTCACCACTTCAGCTGTTATTGCCTGTGTGGAAGGGAGTACTTTATCCCCACTCTACAGCTGTGTAAACCCAGCATCGTCTGCAGGCTCCGCAGTAACAAGACAGATAGATCCCCTCTGCCTCTTCATAGCAATTAGACCAGCTAGTCTCCATCTGTGCACAAAATAACACACTCTGGCTCTTGGGCACTTTTGCCATCAGTCACAGAGATAGGGAAGAATTGTGGCTATTCAAAGATGTAATTTGTACCATGCCAGTCACTGAGTTGTTCTCTCCCTGTCCTCCCCCATCTCCATCTCTTCTAGGCTGGCCAGCTAGGGGTGGATTTAACCTGTGCTCTGCCCCTCTCAGGGGTGATTAGGAGCTAGGTCCTCCCAGGATTATGCCCGTATCTCACCATGCCGCTGCCAGCAGACTGGTTACTGCGCCACTCTGTGGTTATGTGTCTGCTGCTGCACAGCCTTGTGCTGATGACCTTCTGCTTCCACCACGCGGCCACCAGTTGCTCCAAGAGCTGCTACTGCTCACAGAACGAGGTGGGGGGAAAGACAGTGCGCTGCAGCAACCTCCGGCTGACCGAGATCCCTCAGGACATCCCTAATGACACCCGACGCCTCTACCTGGACTTCAACCTCCTCACCACTGTCCCCACCAATGCCTTCCTGGAGCTACCCCTGCTCAATGAGCTTGACCTCTCTCATAACGAGTTGGTTCAACTGGAGCCGGGGGCCTTCCGGGGCCTTGGCGGCTCCCTGCAATTCCTGGACCTTTCCTCCAACAGGCTCATGACCCTCAACCCCGAGGCCTTTGAGGGCCTGCAGTCAAGAGCCAACCTCACCCACAACCCCTGGCACTGCGACTGCAACCTGCAGAACGTGATGCCCCAAGTGGACCTGGAGCCCACCTCCCTGGCCGGCATTGTGTGCCAGACCTCTGAGCCTGAGGACGTGGGAGCCCAGGGCACCCCTTTCCTGCTGGCCAAGGACCTGGACTTGTGCGTGGTGCTGAAGAAGACCACGGACGTGGCCATGCTGGTTACCATGTTTGGCTGGTTCACCATGGTCATCTCTTACCTGGTCTACTATGTGCGGCACAACCAGGAGGATGCCCGCCGCCACCTGGAGTACCTCAAGTCCCTGCCCAGCAAGCAGGGGAAGTCGGAGGAGTCTTCCACCATAAGCACTGTGGTGTAGGAGCACGGAACCTGGAAACCACCAGGATCAGAAATGCAGGCAGCATTGGCTGTCTTCCGGCCCCTGGGCCTGGACCAGTGTCAGGGGGCTGGATGCAGCAGTGGCCAAATGTCACTTCTCTCTGCTCTGATGTGGGAGGCACAGGGATGGCAGGACATGCATTCAGGAAGTCATGGTCTATCTAATCCAGATTAATAATTCATCCATGAGCAGTGTATTAAGAGCCTGTGCTGGCTGAGTAAGATGCATGTATTTGGGGAACAACAGTAGAGCCCTCAAAAATCCCTTTTAACCAATGGGGTGTCCTCTATAACGCACTTGCTCAAAAGGCTGTGCTAGAGGCCATCTGAAATTTCCTCTGCCACATCTAACAGCAATAAGATTCACAGGAGAAAAAGTCTGATGTCTTTGCATTAACAGTATCAGTGAACCCTCCTCATGTAAATTTGTTTTCCCGCATTCAAGCAAGCCCAAGAAGTATTTGAAGTGATCCAGTGAGGTATGAAATGTTCCTCTGCTCATATTTGCAATGATTTTGTATGTGATTAATTTGGTTTTTTTGTTGTAATTTTAAACTCAGTATTCCCTGTGCATTTTACCCACAAAATAAATCAGAAATTGTATTTTCTATTTGTAAGTGACTGAACTGTCTTACCAACTGCAGTAAGTCAAAGTTAAATTTGGTGTGTAAAGATGGTGTGTACGATGTGTGTGGAGCAGCTGGATGTTGTCTACTTCCTTGACCCAATTTTTTTGTTGCTGAAATATAGATGAAGAGAAATTTATTTCTGGATTCAAGAAATGGAATTTTGAGAGAAGGATATTTGGTGAATCCCAAAGTAAGGCATCCATTCCTTTAAGATACTGAAAGTGATTTCATGTGTGACAACATTTCAGAACAACTTCCCCAATTTCTCAAGTCTACAAAAGGTGCACTCTTTTTATGGCATGCAAATAGAATATTAAAATATTTTAAATTCAATGTATCCCTGTAGCAAAGGGCGAGAGCAGTCACCGTAGTGACAACACTCTGTCACAATCCAACTGAATTATTTGATAACAGTGTTTGATCTCTCCGACAGGTTTTTTCTCAATGAATGCTTCCACTTTGAGGCTGAATTACAGTGAATGTGGGTTTTGGTAATGATTCTTCTCTGTGGATATGACCCATCCCCTCTAAATTTTCCTGTGGCTTGCGGATTAGTATTTTTATGCTTGTTTGGAGCTCTGGATCTTAGGAATATTTGTCCTTCATAGCTTCATCTGTGACACTAGAGAGTTATTAAACATACAAAGCATGCATTCAGCAATGTGGACATAAAAAATAAAAGAAACTTTTCAGTACAATTATATAAAGGCCATTTTGGTCCTAAAAGCTTGGGGTTGAATGAGAGGCTCTACAGGAAACCCCTCCTAGCTGAGCCAGGCCTGATTTTCTCACTGTGGGAATAGAAAGCACCCACGTGTCATCCCCCTCCACACACAGCAGATCTGTGAAAACAGACGTGGGTGAGCAACACCTTGATACAGCACACTAACCGTTACAATCAAATCCATTTTCTGCTGAGCTCAGATCACCAGTCTGTTTCCATCAACAGACTGATTCTGATTCCTTGCGTTCAGATCCACTGAGCACTCAACCCCAAGAGGTAATTGTATTTTATCATTGATCCCTGTTCACTGTACAACATGCATGCTGTACTCTGAAGATGTTGTGTGAGTAAGTATATGTGCAGGGTGGAGTTTTATCATGTTTTTCAGTTCAAATTCTGTTGCCAGCTGACATAACAAGTGTTACTGATGGTCATATTAATAGTGGATCTGACTGACACCATCTCTCTCACAAACACATACTCGCACTTTAACGCATAACATGGCACAGGAAGTACGCCTGCAGCAAGCGCAGTAGTGCAATGACATCTCACGCATCTGATGTGAAGGGTGCAGGCGCCGTGGAGCAGCCCTTTCCTCTGTTGTCATGCTGAAACCAGAAACACCCTCTGGAATTACCTGTTGGCAGATGGCAACGTTATTTCTCTATTCCTCTCAGAAAGGCTCTCTTCCCTCCATTCCTTGAGGAACAAGCTTGCAGGCAACTTGGGTTCATGCCGGGAGTCACGCCATCTGGTAGGGGCATTCCCAGAGGACCTCAGACGCCCCACAACGCAGCGAACAGGACAAAAACATGATTGTCCGTCTATGTGCACTAAAAATACACTGTGCTGCTGGAAATGGCTGGTCCCCCTGGAGAAGGAAGCTCCACTTCCATTAGTGCTCTCTTCAGCTGTTATCCATGTCAGGGGGCTGCATCCATCTTGGCTCGTTGTGCTCTTTACCCAGTAATCAGGCATGTAAATAATATTACCTTTGAAATCTGATTCAGGATCCATGACCATCCTGTCAAGCTTGTTGAGTAGTGTTCACTCTTGATCAGGTAACAGGTGGCCTTACAGGGTGACAGTGCGAGAGAGCGGGGCTGTCAGCCTGACTGGAAGCTTTGAATGGGGAGGCCGCAGGCTTTCAGTGTGCATCCCGCCAGCACCTGTAACCTTAAAACATCTTCAAAATAAAGCCACAGATCAGTGAAGTGGGTCTGATGATTTGCAAGGCTAGTATGTACCTGCCTGGTATCAAGATTACATTCATCATTACTTAGCTCTAAATTGAATCCTCCAGAGAGAATCGGTAACCTGTGACTATAAAAATACTTTGCACATAAGGCCAGTAGTACCAAACAGTCATGTAAGGAGTCTGTATTTGACCACATGTCCATCCAAAGACTAATGCTTGGTTTCTCATTGTTAATGGATATTGACATCTGCAGTTGACAGCCTTTTTTCCAAGGTGCCCTTCAAGCAGAATGAGCCAAAAAAACTGAGTGTGACAGAGTATTTGACCCCACCCTTAGACTCCATTCTCCTGTGGGTGATGTATGAACACCTGTGTCACACATGTGGTATCCTGCAGGCAAACTCCAGGCCTGCCAGTCCTCTCCTTTGTGCCCTAGCTGCATGCGTGCTGGGTTTAGGCCTCGACTGTCACACCCTGTTCTCACTCTGAATCCCCATGGTGACACTTTGTTTCTTATTTCGCTTGGATTAGTTTTGAGAGGTTTTTCTCCTCCAATCACAAGACAAAATCCGTTGTCTCTATTCCCTCCTCACCGCATAAATGGAAAATAATTGCAGCCGCCTACTGCTCAGGAGAGACTCAAGGACACTGTTTTGTGTGTTAGAGCACCAGCCTACTGTACAGGCTTTATGTATGTCTGCATAATGGTACACTGGAATAAAAACAAGCCATTTCCTGGCGTACACTGTATTAGAGTTCTGAAACTGTCTGCACTTGAAATGGTTGCCAGATTTTTGGCAAAATAAACAGTATGTCAGCTTAATTTAAGAGAAACACTGACTGGAGCCATTCATAAAGAGATACAGACATCTTAAAATTCAGTGTAGAATGCCTCCATTTCAAACCTACTTTAATTTATTACTTTCCAGACTCTCTGCGACTGTGAAGTAGCTCAGTCCTTGTTCTTGTGTTTGTGCTTTTATTCTGTGACTTAATGGATATTTCTAAAAACATAGGTTTGTATATCCCATCTCTTATTAAATCTGCAACAGGCCCAGTTGATAGATCTTACATATTTGGTAAGAGACCTAGCTTAGTGTTGCAAGAAAACTGTCCCACCCAAATTTTAAACATACAACCCAGAGGTCAGACCAACAGCACTTTGGAGGAAGTGACTGACTCTGAGAGTATGTTATCAACTTTGTTTGAGGAGCAGGAGCAATTCAACAAGATAAGCAGGAGGTTCAACAATGGTAAAATATAGATGGTAAACCCCCCCCCCTCTCACCAACATTTCCTGTCACACACAGGGGTTTCACTGGTAATGTAACACCATCCTTCCTACCACTTAGCTGCAGTTAATTCAAATTTCAGGGCAACTTAGCTTGCAAGCAAGGGCTGGAACAGGAACTGCCCTGCCTCCCAGACATGTTACACTGGTGTGAGCATTACCACTGCTGGGTAATGGGACACAAAGGAATGGATAGGGTGACACATCCAATCAAGCAAAGCGCAGCCCCACACCAGATTGGGTTGCAGATTAAAATGTTTCCAGGTGGATTACCTTGGACAAAAGGGTATGAGCACAGTTGGGAGAACTTCACTATTTTGGGCAGGGAAGAGTGATGAAGAGGCTGTGATGTGCACTTTACCATATTTTGTGACCCCATGCTCTACTGCCCCCTGGTTCTGCACTTTTGAGAAGCACACAGAATGGCTTCCAAGACCACTTCTCCATTCTCCATATTTTATTTTAAGAGGTTCTGAGAGGAGCGGAGGGAACTCCTACTAGGAACTCCTTCTGCAAGGTGACACTGCTTTGTATATCACTTTAAATTTAACAAGTCGGTTACAAAAGGTGTTGATACTCAGACTGAACCGGACACAGAGGCATTCACAAAATGCATCCTTTGATGAAAGTGAAGTGCATGCCAATCGATGTCTCTGAAAGCGTTTCACTGATTGGTCACTGTAGGGGAAAGAGGGTGGAACTACAGGACTGTGCACCGCAGTAGCGCCGCAAAGGCCAGAACTGGAAACAGATGTGGGAGAGGTGAGGCATGCACTCCATTAAAAAAAAAAAACACATTACCAGCCAATGGATGGTGGGACTCTTAGCGCCAGACTCTACAGGTATGTAGCCACCTCTCTCGCCCCCCACCCCCTTGCCACACACACACACAAACACACACACCCCAACATGCTTTACCCTGCGGAGTAACAGAGGCCGTGCTCATGCCACCTCTGTCTAAGACCTACTTTGTTTACTTATAGCAGACTTCCCTTATCATTGCAGAGGAAGAGATCCACGCTGTACGGGGATGACACAGCTTGGGATGGCCATTCCTTCACACAGAGAGCTCTGATCTGTTTCTTTAATCTTCCTGCTCGTTGCTACACATGCCAATACTCACCCTGTCTCCATGGTAACCACTTTTTTCTCTCCTCTGATCCCCCCTTGGTTCCCCCTTCCTTTGAAGACGAACTATGCTGCTCTGATTACATAACAAAACATATCTCACTTTTTCCTGTGTGACTATGATGTAATACCAAGCAGATACACAGCACCGACATGTGACTGCAGTGTTGCTTGCACCCAGAATCACTGGTTGCAGAAAGGTTTAAGAAAAGAAAGAAGCACCCTATTCTTATTTCTGTGTTATACACAGATGGCCTATCTACGTGAGATGAATCATTTTGAAAATGTAGCTAATGCTGTACTGCAGGGTAAATGAACAGCAATGACTCAATTAAATAGCCAACACATCTTTAGCTTTAAAATCACATTGAAAGATGTTTTGTTGGGCAAGTTTTTATTAGATTCCATTTCCTGAAAAAGTGACAAAGCCCAGTTTAGATGGTTATATGAGTCTCATCTTATGACTCAGGGGTTTTATCATTAAGATGTACGCTATTCAGTGGCAAAGCATGTGGGTGATTCTCTAGATACTGTGCAATGTGTGTTTCTTATACAGTGCATTTTACTATTAAGAAATACTAATATAATAATGCACCGCATATAGTGAACAAAAACAATATTGCTCAGAATTATTCCTATAGGCCTACCAATGTTTAAAACTGGATTTCTGCGAATCAACGACTGAAAACAATCAAATTTTCTTGGGCTGATGTGGTTCTTAGAGGAGTCCACTGCAACTAAACTTTAATAACGATCATCGCAATGATGTATATTATATGGCTAAGAGGACTGTCTAAAAATGTCAACGTAATGCCTGCTAGTAATCTTGTTATTTCAGAACCTTCCTCCCCTTATTATTTACAATTTAGTCTGAGATCCTTTAGTCTTGCCTGATTTTAACTCTGTTGATTACGTCTCCCTCCCAGAATCCTTTGCGCGCCCCTCAGAGTTGCCAGTCATTCTCCTGACAGCGAAAGTTACGGTGTAGCAAGTCCTGGAAAACAGCAAGGGTATGATCGGAGGTAACATATAGCTAGCTTTAAAAGAATTCATCAGCTTGACAGTGCCTTTCGCTGTATTGACAGAATGAAGGAAACTACATCGAAACGGCGAGAGAAGCCCCGGGACTCTAAAGCCGAGAAGAAACCGGAGCCAGGCCCGGAGCCGCGGGATGTGGAGATGCCGGAGGAAGAAGCGGCCGCTGCTGGAAAGCCGCACAAGGAGCTTGACACGCTCACGCTGGAAGGTACAAAGAAAAGCAATGAGAGGTGCTGATAGCTCCGTAATGTTGTTTACAGGATCCAGCTCAAATTCTAACAATGGTCTTCCACCCTCAGTGAAGTGTTTCTCTACAACACCGTAGTGATGCATCAAAACAAACGGTCGCAGTAGAAGGAAGATAGATAGCTGCTGAGTAACGGAAGACAGACTTCATCCTAGCTAGCGTACTGCCTTCCCATACAAGTGTTCAGTTTATCAACTCTGTATAGCTAGCTTTAGCTACTTGCCGAGCTCCTTATGCAGCTTTTATTGTGGTCAGATGTGTAATCTGGTAAAAGTAGTACTGCGGAAAATTAATAATTATAAGAACTTGTAGCAATATAATATAGAAAAATATTAAACAAAAATGAACAATATGTCTGTCAAATTCACTTGGCTGAATAAAGTACACAACGGTTTTCACCCATAAAATTATATATTTATCACCAATATAATTTCTGTGTTCTATGCCAGGCCTGTCTTACGCACAAACCTTGTTTTTTTTTCTTGAGCTTAGTTTTGTTGTTGATGTTATCACTCTCCTGGTAAGGGCTGTGGAATTTACACTGAACTGGGAAAGTTTAAAAAATAATAATAAGTGTAATCCCCAAAAAGTCATTTTTCTTAATGCCATGTAAAGCTATCTGTCGACACAGTGCTACAAGATGGCACAGTGGCATCACATTTCTACAGGTCACGATCCAAATAACCTGCAGCTTGGTTTTCATGCCGACAGGAATCACGTCTGATCATAGATGAAGTCGTTCAAACATGGAAAGACTTGGATGCCCCTGAAATCCCATGTTTTTTTTTTTTCCACATTCCATGGATGGGACTGCACAGCTGTGCTGTTGTAGGTCTGCTCTACCTGATTTTTCATCCCTGTCTTATATCTCCCTGTGTTGCAGACATCAAAGAGCATGTGAAGCAGATTGAGAAGGCTGTTTCCGGGAAGGAGCCCCGCTTTGTGCTGCGTGCCCTGCGGGCCCTGCCCTCCACCAGCCGCAGGCTCAACCCCAATGTCCTGCACAAGGCCATCTCTGGCTTCTACACCTCCAATGCTGCTGGCAAAGAGTTTCTGCTGAGTTTTCTGGAGGAGGTGAGCACCCTTTGCTTTGATTAATCTCTTAGAACAAGGAAAGTCAAAAGTATTTTTCAGGCAGTGAGGTTTGGTGCCATGCAGTGGCTTTTCGGAGACACATATGTACTTATATCAAGCCTTTCACACCACTGCTCTTCTGTGTTACGTGCTGTATTGATGCTAGAGCCACAGGAACACTAGTCTTCTGTTTGAAATCCATTCACGATTTCCATGCGGGTTTTCAACTCCATTGCCTCAAATTGCACATGTTGAGGTTGAAAGTAGAGAAGGGAAATGGCCCTTTGATTCACAGTTCTGCTTTGACTGTTTTATTCCATCTATATCTGTTTTTGGACAGTGGGTCAGCCAAGCTACTTGCAGGTCTTTGATGACCTGTTGTTTTTGATGTATCCTTTTAGTTTGACTGTATCTCTAGACTGGAAATGCAAGCAAATTAAAAGGATTCATCAAAATAAATCATCTCACTCGTGTTTTCAGCCCATGGACACGGAGGGAGATGTCCAATTCCGGCCCAGGACTGGCAAGGCAGCTGCCGCTCCTCTGCTTCCTGAGGTGGAGGCCTACCTACAGCTTCTCCTGGTGGTTTACCTCACAAACAATAAGCGCTACACGGAGGTGAGGGTCCGCTTTCAATTGCCAGCAAAACCAGAATTGTACTAGTGCTCTTCATTTCCTTCATTACCCTCTGAAGGGCTGTGGTGCCATTCAGATTGTAATGAAGGAAAATTGCATATCTACCTAAATTTCTGAAATATACAGTCTTGCAAATGTCATGGTGTAGTCTGAGTGCCTGGAATATTGCAGGTGTTAAGGAGACCTTTCAGTAAGCAGTTGATTTATACCTGCCACTCCAGAAGAAATGACTGCCTCTCCAGATAATTACAAAATTTAAAGAGCTGAAGTGGGAATGAAGTAAAACCTGCTGACTCTGCAGCCCTCAGACTTGATTGCTTATGCCTTGGCTGTGATGATGCTTTACGCTGTGTCTTTCTGCTCCTCCTCCAGGCCCAGAAGGTGTCTGATAACCTCCTACAGAAGATCAGCTCTCAGAACCGCCGGGCCCTGGACCTGGTGGCAGCCAAGTGCTACTACTACCACTCCCGCGTCTATGAGTTCCTCAACCAGCTGGATGCGGTGCGCAGGTGAGCTGTCCAACACGTGGCAGGATGTCACTGGACAGACAGAGGTGTCACCTGTTCTGTCAAGTAAAGACTGTCTGTCCTCCACTTCATAATCACATTCACAGAGATGCTTGGCTCAAACCTGATCGTGAATGATGGAGCACAACACAGTTAGAACTCCATAGATATTCCTAACCAAATGTGGCATTTGAAAACCAAAGATTCCTTTTTTACCTGGGAAAGCCAGCACAGATGGTAAATCGCATGTTTTTACCTCTTGCTACAGTGGGGGGTGAAAGCTATTCCTGTCTAAATATTGTGAAGCAATCACATTGATGCCCAGAGCTTGCATTGCATTGTAGGGCAACACCCACTTCATCTGTATCAAATGCCATGTTTTGCCATTCGAATTTTAGCATTCTGCATTTCATGCCACAAAAGCATAAAGGCTGGCCAGGGACATCCATTATGTGGACAGAATTACTTCTGTCTACAAATTGAGTTTCTTTTGTCCACAAAATGAAAAGCACAACGGTCAATTCAGTGCACGAAAGGAATTATCCGTTTTGTTTTCTGTGCACGAAAGTATGTGCTCTCTTCAGTATTTCGTGGACACAATGCTAACACGTTTGTGTTTTTCGTGGACAAAACGCGTTACGGTGTTACATGGTTTCGTATTGAATTTATGCGTTTCGTAGCACAGAAGGCATTCTGTCTACGAAAAAAGATCTGTTACACTTGGCGGCGACCCACAGTTTGTTGGCAAAATTATGTTAAATGATAATAAAAAGTAGGCCGCTTTAGCATCTAAATTTCTTCTATTACAGTCGCAATAACCTTAAAACTGCAGCTGAGCACCCATCCTAAAAATTGAATGCTTAATTTCACAATCGAATGCCAATTCGATGAACGAAGCTTCAAATTTTTCAGTACAGCCCTACAATGGATGCATGTTTATCTGTTTATCCATCTGACCAGGTGGAATACAGCTTGTACATTTCTCAGCAGTCCTGTCCAATGTCTCTCTTGTCCTTCAGTTTCCTTCACGCCCGCCTTCGTACTGCCACCCTGCGGCATGATGCAGATGGCCAGGCCACGCTGCTCAACCTGCTGCTGCGTAACTACCTGCAGTACAACTTGTACGACCAGGCCGAGAAGCTGGTGTCCAAGTCTATCTTCCCAGAGCAGTCCAACAACAATGAGTGGGCCCGCTACCTCTACTACACAGGTCAGCGAGGCCGGTCGCAAGAGAGCACTGCAGGGTTCCAGGGTGGATTTTTGACACACACTGCCCTGACGTTTCCCGAACCTTTCTAGAACGTTGCATTCCCCAGGGATGCCTACAAATTGTTTGAATTCACTGGATGAAAAGATCCATGGATAACAGTATGTTGGAGTGTAATGCCCCCAGTCTGAGATGATTTATTAGTGGGGTAAAGTAGCAAGTAGTGTCTGGTGCAAGAGGGTGATGTACTGCCTTTCACTTTAATTGGATGAACATGCTTGGAATGTATGGTGTGTGAGGTGCACATAGGAATCATTGACCATGTTCAAGCGTGTGCTTTAAGAGACGATGTACTGTCTGTCTCTCTCTGTGCTGCAGGTCGCATCAAGGCCATCCAGCTGGAGTACTCAGAGGCCAGGCGAACTCTCACCAATGCCTTGAGGAAAGCCCCCCAGCACACTGCCGTGGGATTCAAACAGACGGTCAGTACGCCAGAGAGTAGAGGCAAAATGCTCTTTCATGGGGCTGGTTACCACAGCAACCAACCCTTTTGTGTCTTTATTGTAGATTACACTGATGGCATTCAACCATGCACATATTTGTCACGAAACAGTCAGTCGGATCTTTGCTCAAAACAATTATTATGGACAATTACAGCTATGACAGGTTTAATCTTGGCATGGAACACTTATGGTAAGCCATCACAATTACGATGAACACCGTAATCTTTGCTAGGAGTTTCAGTACTTATAAAATCCTTTGTGTACCACATTCGTAGTAGACACTGAATAGAGTCTGAAACAAGCATTTTTGGAAACATAAGATCAATTTGAGATGTTCTGCACCTCTAATAAAATAATGACCAATAATAAACAGTTAATTAAACAGGTACAGAAAAGTAAGGGGCCCCATTTTTTTCATCCCAAATCACAGTTGTTTCTAAAGGCACATGACAGCCTGTCATCTCCTTATAACATATTGCCAGATGGGTATCTGTGGACTCTCCGGAGCCTGTTTTTAATTGTGGGCTAATTTTTAGTAATTGGAGTAGCCTCAGAATGAGGCTTAAATGCACCTTGAGGCAGTCCTCATGAAGATTGAGTGAGGAACTCCTCCAGCTCTTTGACAACAGGTGAGTCATTGAGGAGCGTTTTGTGAAAACAGTCCTTGAGACATCCCCACTGGCAACTGCTGGAGGAGAGACACCTTTTTTATTAATAAGCTAAGTGTGATTTTTTTATGTCCTGGTTGCTTTGTACAGCACAATGGATGGATACAATTTCAGGCTGAAGGATAATCATAACGGAATGGAAGTCTGTTGACGAACTGCCAATTCCTGTATCCAGTGGTCTCTCATTATAATGTAGGCACGTTGTGTACAGACTGTCCTTGTGAGGGTGACAATGCTAAATGCTTTTGTGCTGCACATAGAAATGTCAGGATAGAGTGGTGGGCAGTGAACTGCTGAAAAAGGGAAAGAATGCACTGTAAGCCCTGCTCCTGTTCCAGGCCAGTTGCAAAGGACTGTGGAACGGCATCTTCCACAGAAAAGACCCGGAGTCAGTTCTGCCAGTGTCTGTGTACAATGCTTGTTATTGCACTGCTATTCATGTGCTCTGCAGACTGCCTCTGTAATCCTCAGGCCTGCAGTGCCTGCAGACAAACTTCTCCATAGTCCAGTTTGTTCATATGCCCACTGTCCCTGTCCTGCAGGTGCACAAGCTCCTGATCGTGGTGGAGCTGCTGCTTGGAGAGATCCCGGACCGGCTGCAATTCCGCCAGCCCTCCCTCAAGAGGTCCCTCATGCCCTACTTCCTGCTGACCCAGGGTACGAACACGGCACTCCTATAGACAAACATTTCAGATGATGCCTCAGGCTTTTGTATTAGAGGGGTGTGTTTTTCTCTTATCTTTAAAGTAAGTTTACTTTTCCTGTACCTCAACCTGAACAGTATATTCTGGAACTGAAGCCATTCCCCAGTTGGTCTAAATTGCCTTGAGACAATGCCATTTAGATTCACTGACCTTAACATTATTTGTTTGGCACATCTCTTGCTCTGTGTATGTCCTAAGCCCATCCATATCACTTACACATTAGTGGGTCAGTGCAGGTCCATTTCTGGTGTAGTCTTTGGGTGATAACTCTTTGAGGATGTGCTTCATTTCTAGATTATCCTGGTTGAATGAGGAGAGCAACTATTTTAAAGATAAGGAGCAACTTAGCAGGTATGATTTTAAGTGGACTTCCTTTTAAAGGATTATCACATTAGTTAATCCAAGTTCACTTACATTCCATCTCCCTTGAACTGACTACAACTAAACTCCATGATGATGTCACCAATATAGCTGTACAATATACAGCGACCTTGCCCTATTTATGATGCAGTCCATAAGGTGGCACATCCTCTCCTACCAGTGAACAGTGCTCAAGCTAATGGTAACAGCATGGTGGAGCGCCATCCTTTCAATGGGGCTAACTTATTGTGCGTTGAGTTGTTCCGCTCCACAGAAAGTGGCCTGCGTGCCAATGAGCCTTCCGGGCCCGTGCAGGGCTTGCAATATCTACAATCCCCACACCTGTCAGCCCGCTGTCTACACAAGCATCTAGGCAGTACCGTGAGAGTAAGCCCCCATCTCGCTGCTTGCATACAGCTGTGCGGACAGGCAACCTAGCCAAGTTCAACCAGGCCCTGGACCAGTTTGGGGAGAAGTTCCAGACTGACGGCACCTACACCCTCATCATCCGCCTGAGGCACAACGTCATCAAAACTGGTGAGAACTTCTTGGACGTCACTGTTACACGCTGCCCCTCAGAAGTGAAGCAGCCAGCTGCGGTGCCCTTTTGCTCCTTACCATTTAACGACTCTTAGCTGGATAGTGTCTTATTGTTAATGTAGTGTCTGGCTTCATTAGTCCCAGTAATCACGCTCAGAAAGGTGTTTATTAATAAATGGTGTCTAGAGGAGGCTTGTGGGTTGTTAATTCTGGTGGGAATTATGCTGATCTAATCTCATCAGTGAGATCTCTGGCTACTTTTCTGAGGATTGCAGTATCTTGTGTCTTGCATCTCAGCCAGGGTCCGTTTGGTCCAGGAGACGGCCCCTTGCCAGGGCTAGGGAGTCACCTCTTCCCTGTCTCTCCCCCACAGGCGTACGCATGATCAGCCTGTCCTACTCACGCATCTCGCTGGCCGATATTGCCCAGAAACTGCAGCTGGACAGCCCTGAGGATGCTGAGTTCATAGTGGCCAAGGTAGCGGATCCCATGCCTGCCCTCGTCCCCACCCCTGCTCCCGGGCCTGTGTCTACTCCCTGCCCCCATTGTCCTGCGCCCACCCCGAGTACCTGTCCCTGCCCCCTCTGGCCTCTTTCTTTAGTCAGGGCTGGAGGCAGCCTCATGCCCCCAATAAGTACTTCCTCCTGTATCTGTATGTGAATGAACAGCCAGGGCAGCAGCGTTCCTGGGATTGGGTTTGATCATCTGTCTATTGTGTAAAGCTTTTCTGCTGAGGGTGATCAAGTAGAACTCATCCCGAGGCCGGTCGAGGTCCAGTTTTAGTGAAATCGACCTTTTAGAACAACACCTTTAAAAATGCTCTGACCGTGACTGAGTTATGTTTAACACCCTCATTTCTTCTCCCCCATCACACCTCCAACACACATGTACCAGGCAATCCGAGATGGGGTCATTGAAGCCAGCATCAACCACGAGAAGGGCTACGTCCAGTCCAAAGAGACCATGGACATCTATGGCACCCGGGAGCCACAGCTGGCCTTCCACCAGAGAATCTCCTTCTGCCTGGACATTCACAACATGTCCGTCAAGGTAACCTGTCTTTTCCTCATCCGGACTTCAATAGACCCTTAACAGTATTTGAAAGAGTAGCCTTTTTACCTCTTGAGTCGAGAGTGGTTTTGAGATAAACTGGCAGTTGGTGTAGGTGTGCATACACCATTTGCTGTATGGGTTCAGTAGAGTGTGCATGTGAGAGTGCTTATGTGTGTGTGAGAGCACGTGTGTGAACTACTTCTGCTATATCTCAACTAAAAGTAGTATTATAACCTGCACTTTGTCCTCCTTGTTTTGCAGGCAATGAGATTTCCACCTAAATCATACAACAAGGACCTGGAGTCTGCAGAGGTATGGTCACCCCCCCCCCCCCTTCCCCCAAATCTTGTCAAGGAAAATCTTGGTCTTCATTGAGGTGTAGCCATTTCATAGGATACTGCAATGGCTGTGGGTCACTCTTGTACCACACAAGTTTGTAGAACCAGAAGCACCTGTTGAGGAAGTCAGTAACTGCAGAAGTTTGTAGTTGGCAGTTGGCAGAGTTTAGGACACCACAGGGTGGCAGTCTTGTGTAAGGCGTGCAGGGTGTGAACTGGCAAAGCTGCGTGTAACATGACAGTACTGCTCTCTTCTACACACTGCAGAGGGAAAAAGCACTGACGTACAAAATAAATACTCACCTCCAGATGGAAAGTAGAGAAAGGTTGAAAAACAGAAACAAACGGGTGTAAAGAGCACAAAATCTTTTAAAATCCGATGGAAAATCAGCAGTTGATATGATGTCTGCCTGGTACTGAGTGTGTTTTATTGCACAGGAGCGTCGGGAGAGAGAGCAACAAGACCTGGAGTTTGCTAAGGAGATGGCTGAGGATGACGATGATAGTTTCCCATGATCCTTTGAAAGGAGCAATAGCATGGACACGTTCTCTTTCCTTTAAGTCACACGACTGGGTTTCATCTTTCTGTTTCTACCACTTTCTGGTTGCCAGAGCAGTTTGGTCCATCATTGTCATCTTGGAATGTGTGTCAACTGCTACTCTCAGTCTAATTTAAAATGTCAGTTAGCAATTAAAAGCAAAGGGAATAGGAATGGTTTGTTATGAAATGTTTCTAAAGTGTAAACCCATGACAAACTGAGATCCTATGTTTGAGGAGTTACAGGATATTCAATATATATTTATTACAGTAGCCAAATTATGACTTGTAGTGAAGTTCATTCAGTGAAACTTTGTTAGTGCTTGACTTAGGGATTGCATTGTCAGATCAAGTTATTTTATGACAACAGTTTAGGTAGATTATATAGCCATTTTCATTGCTGCCTTGAAACTTGAGCCCATAGAAAGAAAGATGCCAAACAGTTTGTATTGTCCCTCTCAAACTCATTTACTTAATTGCTACTCCTCTTTACGAAGTCTTGAGTTGCCAAAGACATTTGATTGTTTGGTCATTAATCTGACAAGCAATTCAGTGTGTGCTGATGCCTGTTTATTTATCCACTCATAACCACTCACCACTAAGTGAGGGCCTTCTGTCAGCTGTTGTGTTTTACAGAGGGAAGGGTGGTGGTGACTAGATTGCTTTATCATTGTATCCCTCAAAAATGTTGAGATTATGTCTCTCTATACCTATCATAAATGAATGGCAGATTACTGTAACACTTCACACATACACTGTTATTAAAACATTTTCTATACCTTATGATTGACCTGTTTTTTGTTTTTGTAAATAAACTTGGGTTGAGGAGTAGATGAAAAGTTGGCATTGAATTATATATAGTTGAATACAAGACTTTTACCTTTAGGAAATTATGTTGCAAGATAACTTAGTTGTATAATTTTTCTAAATTTCTGCTAAAATCTAGCAGGGCAGAAATTTTGCAAACTGACTTGTGGCAAAGATGGCATCCTATGACAGTGCCACGTTTAAAGTCACTGAGCTCTCCAGTACGACCCATTCTACTTTCAGGGTTTGTCTATGGAGAGTGCATGGCTGTGTGCTTGATTTTATGCACCTATTAACAATAGGTGTGGCTGAAACACCTGAACTCAATAATTAGGGTGTCCACATACTTTTGGCCATATAGTGTGTGATCTAGATGCAACTACAGTACTTTTCTCCCTCTCATGGCTGAGGCATACTCACAACAGCTGCATGGCACTTTTTTATTTTATTTTATTTTATAACATTTATGTTAACTTGTGCACTCCAGAAATGGTAAGATTATTTCCAAACAATTGCATAATGGCAGCAGAGGTCTCTTAAAAGATCTGTAACAGTGCCAGTGATGGTGGGAGGTTATCAGGACACAGAAATATACTGATGGTGGATATTCCAGTTTAAACCCAATAGTGTGGATTGAAATAAAAATGATGTATGCCAACTAGCTACAGTAATTTGAAACAACAAATTTAATCAACTTTTACGGAAACAATTTGAACGCAGTATAGTGCGTCTGTTTTAAATCAGAATACATCTGTTCTAATCTGAAATTTAGAAACCTTGCTAGTCAGCAGTGAAACCGTAGTGCCACATAGAGTCAACACAGTGGTACAAACGCCCTTGTCAATTTGAAAAGCACAGAAACACAAGTAGAAGTAGGCATCACCACACATCCTAATCATCAGAGAAGTAGTTGCAGCCTTCCCCAGATTGAGCATGTCCCTTGCAACTCCAACTGCAATCAGTGGTTTCAGGTAAGTAATGAAATCTTGTGGCTCAGAGAAAACCACAAACACTTGTAGTATGAGGCTTGGAGTTTCTTACTGTTGTGTCACTCTTCTTGCTTGACTGACAATTGCAACATTTAGGGCAAACTTGTCTTTACACCTGAAATGTGGGTATTTCGGTTTTGGTTTCAATACAAGTAAACATCAAGAGCAGCGTGTCATCTGATGTCCAAAAATCGAAGAAGTGGAAAGTGTGAATGTATCAGTCTTGTGCAAGTATAGATTGCTTAAAATCACTCATAGGCTAGCTTTGATCTTTGAACATGAAGTGCCTTCTGTGTGTTTTGTTCCTGTTTCATTGGGGTTTGAATGTCCCGTTTCATGACAATGTGGTTCACTGACAATGCGCATTAATGATAACAATGATAACAATACCACCTGATATCTGACCATAGAGTCTGGGTAGTGAAAATGTTTAGTTTTTCTTCCCCCAGTTGCAGGGCATTGGTTTAATTTCAACTGTTTTCTTAGTCTCTCTCCCCCTCTAATAAACACCCGCCCGAGGAGAGTGTTTTGTGCCCTGCTGATCATGACCTGTTATTCCCAAATTGTCATGCACTGCACTTCATGTGTAATTATACTTGAATATACATCATTAGTATTAATAAGAGTATTGATTCCTTATAAATATTGACTCATCCACATTCACCTGGCCAAATTCATAATTTTTTTTACTTATTATGTTCAGGAATGTAATCTCACTTAAAACGTGTGTCTAGCATTTAGTGTATGTTTGTTTGTTTGTGTGTGTGTGTGTGTGTGTGTGTATATATATATATATATATATATATATATATATATATATATATATATATATATATATAAAATGCGCATCATCAGTGAACCACATTGTCATGAAACGGGACATTTCAGTATATTGTATGGATGAATAAATTAGAAGCAGTGAATGAAATTGGTCTAATTCATAATTCTGTGTGCAGGCATAACTCATCTTACAGTAGTGGGTTAAAATGAAAGTGTTTTCCCAGTAGAATAGAGAAATTCCCAGATGTTGGAGACACTGAGACTTCAGTCTCAGTTTGAGCCATTGCAACATAGTTCTTCAATGTTTGCCCATTGGAGCCCAAGTCCGTTATCTCTGATTTGGGCAGTGTATTGGACTGGGTGCATGCCAAAAGAATAGTTAATAAAGATGCAGTACATGTCCAAGTATAAATAGTACAGGAAATTACTACATTAGCCAATGGCTGTGACGTAAATTAGACGTGACAATTCATATTTGTTTTCCTCATGTTTTATAATTGTTTTAATGTACATTGTCTTACTCTTTGCTCCAGCAAAACCAAGTGGTGTTTAATTGACACCAGTTTGACCAAAAAGTAAAAAAATAAAACAAGATACACTGAGTGAACACACAACTGTGGATGTTACATTATACACATTAAAGTAGAATGAATTAACACTGATAAATACATCAGAAACAATGTGAAAAGCACATCTGCCTCACAGGAAGCTCAAACATGACACCTGTGATTGTGGAGCTCAGCTAATAGTCCAAGAAGAGACAACACACCCTATCAAGGACTGTGGAATACAAGCATTCATATGATCCCATTCCCACTTCCATTATTTAGACTTCAGTACAGCCAGTCCTGTCAAGTTCATTTCACAGCCTGTTTCACTTTACATTTTTACTCCAGACCAAAACTACAAAAAGGAACAAGCAGGTAATGTTTTTAACAGAACAAAAATGACAGGTAGATCCATTTGATAGCACAGTGTTTACTGAGCCTAAATCTGAATTGTCAGACATGATAAAGCTGTATGAATAGATGATATTTAAGATATAAAGTGTCCCACAAAAGTGCACCCGCTCAGAAAAGGAAGTGCAAGAGGAAATATCCTGACTTTTTGTATCCAGCCAGGTTGTTTCTTGGGAGAGTAATAACGTTTGTCATGTTTGAGCCACCAATAAACAGGATTTTGCACAGATGAGAAATACACTATATGGCCAAAAGTATGTGGGCACCTGACCATCACACCTATATGAGCTTATTGGACATCCCATTTCAAAACCATGGGCATTAATATGGAGTTGCCCCTTGCAGCTAAAACAGCCTCCACTCTTCTGGGAAGGCTTTCCACAAGATTTTGGAGTGTGTCTGTGGGAATTTGTGCCCAAAAAGCCCAAAGGTGTTCAATGGGGTTGAGGTCAGGGCTCTATGCAGGCCACTGGAGTTCCTCCACAACTAACTCATTAAACCATGTCTTTCGGGACGTTGCTTTGTGCACAGGGGCACAGTCATGCTAGAACAGGAAAGGGCCTTCCCCAAACTGTTGCCACAAAGTTGGAAGCATACAATTGTCTAAAATGTCTTTGTATGCTGTAGCATTAATGTTACCCTTCACTGGAACTAAGGGGCCTAGCCCAAACCCTGAAAAACAGCCCCAGACCATTATCCCTCCTCCACCAAACTTTACAGTAGGCACTGTGCATTCTGGTAGGTAGCGCTCTCCTGGCATCCGCCAAACCCAGATTTGTCCATCAGACTGCCAGATAGTGAAGCGTGATTCATGACTCCAGAGAACACGTTTCCACTGCTCCAGAGTCTGGTGGCGGTGTGCTTTGCACCACTCCAGCCGCCGCTTTGACCAATCAGGACACGCAGAACATGGCAACCTATTTTTTTTACCACTGCAGAACATTTTCACTCATGACATAATTTCCACATGCTTGTCACTGCTTAGTAATTACACTGTCTTCTGAACTCATAATGCAGGGGTGAGATCCCCAGCTGAGTCATACAGACACTTCTGCAATGGGATCCATGCTCACTTTGATGAAAGCAGAAGTAGGTAAGTAGAAGTGTGTACATCAAACAAGGGGAGAGTTGAGCATGGTCTTCATGAGCAGCAATATGCATTTTCAATACTTTCTTTTGCTTGAGCATTTGGTACTCTGCTTTACATGCTGTGGTTCTATTTTAGAGGCTAGGACTTGTTCAACTATACAAAGTTAGTTATGATTTCCCCTCACCCCACCCTGCTAGTCCTTCTGGCACCAGTGAATCACTATTTGTGCTGGATGAGATTTTGGGGAAAGAACAGTCATTTTTGTGCAACTATAGAAGATATGCTTTCGTATTGTAATAACCCAAGATGTCTGCTATTATTTTCTAATAGTTTGTAATAACCCAAGATGTCTGCTATTATTTTCTAATCGTTTGAGTTGAGCTAATTTTCAGATATACGTGATAATGAAGAGGACTGAGCTGCCTGTTGGAGTTGATGTGCCATAGGGATACATATGACATATCACTAAGTATGAAATGTTACCTGACCACTCTTTGGATTTTTTGCCAAATTAATAACATGTGGTTGAAATGAGGACACTTACTACTTATTGGCTCTGGGTATATCTGCAAGATACAGCACAAGTAATGTTTTTTTTTTCCTTTTTTAACACCTTTTTTCTCGTAATGTAACATTTATCAAGTGATTATATGCTAAATACAGGAGAAATTATAATAAAGATATCTGACTGTAATAAACATTGTGCTTTATTGTATTTATCATGCAACATATCTTGACTGACTGTCATCAACTAATTTTAAATTATGGTCACAGGGAGACTCACTTTCCATTATATTTGCTGTTTTTATATTGTTTCTGTACTTTGAATTTGTAGCTCGACATGTCAGGCTTTCAGGTGGTAGGAGTCAGGCGCAGACCGGAATGCCAAACCATTTACTTATTTGACGGCAAAGTACATACTTTATTCAAGGGGGTGAAATTGCAGTGGAAAACATGTAGGGGATGCCCTTCTCAATAAGAAGAACGCTCAATCTAAGTAGCACCCCAAAGTTAAGTAGTGATGGTTTGGAAATGACACTACAGTTAGCCTGGTGAATATCCAGTTAAATACGGATTCCAAATACAGTAGACACAGCACTCAGTATAAGAGAATCCGAATTTTCTGTTATGAGGCTGTGGTACCTTAGGATAACTCTGCTCTCCTCCACTCCATACCTCTTGTGGCTGTTCATGTGGAAGGTTGTTTTGAATTATGTTTTTACTTATTTATTTGCTTTGTTATAAGTGGTTTGGAGATATGTGGTAACGACCCTAACAGTATGGAAATCATCCTTCCTTTAGTGTCACCTAGGTGGAGATTCTGGGGGCAGTCAAACTACGCTTCGTTTTCAGGGAGCGAGTGAATCCATTCTGAATCGGCATGTTTTATTTTTGTTCTTTGTCGTGTCTGTATTAATTTTAAACAGATATATGTTTGTCCACTGGAAACTGGACTCGCCAAGCTGGATATAACAAGGCTTTGGGATCGGCCCAAAAGAAAGAGAAAAAGCCTGCGTGGAACTAATTCCCCCTCACTTGGGTTAACGGCACTGCTAGGTCAGGCAGAAAGCGTAACATACTTTAACACTCGCTTCTTCTGCTAGCCTGGATGGGTACTGCACTTCAGAAACAAGGAACTGATTCTTTATTAATCCTTTATGCAGCAAATACACTTATATTATTATATATTACCTATAGGCTTGATGTAGCAACATGGATTGCAGTGGGCCTGCATCGAAAAAAGTACAGTATGATTCGCATGATCTTGCACAATTTAGTGACGGCTATCGGCCTTTCTGAGGAAATTCCCACACAACCACTCAAGTATAAATAAGAAGGCTAATTATCAAACCACCTATTCACTAGACCCAAAGTAAGCTATTGATAATTTCAGCACAACAAAATCAGAATGAACATCTACGGTGAGTGTTTTTTCTTTCATTTTTTGGTTAGGCTATCTTTTATATGTAATCTCTGCCCACCTGTTGATATAGGCCAAGTTATTATTAGGTTCTTGTTAGTCTAAATCCCTATTGGATTTTCCTACGGAATAGAACTTGTATAGTAGCCTACAATAATATATTGGACCGTAAATATGACGGTCACGGGCGCAGATGAGTTAAAACAGCAATGGATTGCAGTTTGAACATTGCCTGATATAAACTTCTTTATGTTGCGACAGTATTATTCTAAAGTGATTTTGTATTAATCCACAGTAAATTAGCCATAATTTATTACGATGTTCTGTCAATATTACATTTTCTTTAATTGTGACTTGGGGAGCAGTTCTCTCCCGAACAGCCCCGCGCAGAGTGCGTCTATAATGAATGCACCTCTTTCATGCGTAAGCATGAGGTCGCCCTCGCTCCCAAATAGCTCAGATAGGGGCTAGCTCTTGTCTTGCGCGTTTATTGCCAGGAAGAGATATCGTTGCTGCGTGGTCGTGCTCAGCGGACCGTCCGAGATAACCACAGTTTTACCCACAGTTTTATTCCTGCACTGCTGTCTGACCGGAATAGCTCTTGCCGCGCCCCTGCCAGAGCTCTCGGCGGAAAACGGACCGCTAATGGAAGACCCCAATTTTCACCGAGCCGTGGAACGCAGTCAGAGTTTGGTCAACAAGGTTTTGAACGACATACCCGAAGCGCATAAGTCCTGCGTTCGTTCGAAGGTTAGTAGAAAGCTCGCTCACTAAGACGAAAGTCATATTCTGTTTGCTCCTTTTTGCTCACAATTTCTTGTTTCACATGGCCAAACAATATAATTTGGACATTCACTGGTGAATAGCCAACCCTTTCGTGCATTGAACAGTTCTAAAAGGGAAAAAGCATCTGCGTTCGCAGTCAAACTCAGAGCATCGCCAAAGCCATCAGGTAGCAGTTTGATTTAAACATAAAATGTAACTTTTGTGCTATGAAATGGTTGTCTGAGACCTTACTATAATGACTCAATAAAAACAGACTCAGTGATTCATTGACACGTATTGCTAAAATATGTGTGTCGGTATTACATTTATTCAAGCCATGCCGGCTGTAATAACTACATGACAAAAATCATACGCCGCAGGATGTTCTGTGACTGTGTTTGTGTCTACAGGATGCATAGTCTTGGCCATTGCAGTCACTGTGTAATTGCTGTTGTATAGTTCTGAAACAGTACCAGGCAAGCAGCGGTCATATAACAACTAAATAAAACACAGGTAGTCCTATACATGACAAGAGAAAACACAGATACATGTGGGATCGCGGTTTTGAGTTTCATGGGCGCAAACATAATCTCTTTCTTTAAATAGACGAGTTACATCAGACCAAATGAATCTCGAGTATTCAAAGTATGAATCCAGCCACATAAATCAGCCAAAGCAAGCGTCACTGCTAGTTTACATAAAATCATGGTCTTGCGGCCAACTCTCTAACAGGCCCACTGGAACTTTGTAACTTGAGTACAGGTTTATCAATATCTCTAAACAGTCTGAACACAGCAACGCAAGTTTTTGTAACCACAGCTGCAAGCCAACTGCCTGCATGTTGACTGCAGATGTCACAGTGGAAATATTGCTTAAAAGTCTTCTTCTCTTGGTATTGCTTGTGTTTTAGTTGTGACACTGCTTATGAAGTCAAGATGAATGTTGGCCAATGAGGCATTGATTCTGGACAGAGGAGATGTGTGACTTGGCCTGCGCTAACCCTGCCTCCCTCTGTCATTTTTAAAGAGCCTGACTCTTCAGCCGTCCAGTGAGTCCAAGAATCTACAGTACATGGAGTCCTCTCTGGAGATCCCTCGTGCCCCCACCCTCAAGGGCCTGTCTGATGAGTTTAAACTGGTGAGCATAGATCTATGTGTGTATATGTGCGTGTTAGTGTGTAACACAATGTCTGGATCTTAGATTGATATTTTGACTCTGCTCTGTCATGGCCACCTGCAGGAGATGTGTCTGGACCGCATGTCTGAGGGGCTGCAGATGTACCAGGACCTGCTGGGGGTGCTCAGCGACCGAGTGTCCACCCCTGAGAGGCTGACTGACCTGCGGGCTGACATCACAGACCTGCTGGCACAAGTTGTCAAGGTGAGGCGCGCACCTTTTCTCCAGTCTGATCAAAACGGAAAGTCAAGTCCATGTCTGTGCCCTGCGAAACTTGCACATTTAAGTCCCATGGATGAGATACATCTTAACCTTCTTAATGCCTTACAAATTGCTAAAGTTAGAAGCTATTTTCTGTATTAGTGACCCTCTGCTGGATTACAGTTACACCATTATAATTGGTGTAGCAGTATAAATTAAATACATTCTTGGACTGTATTCCCCTGGTGTTAATACTGAAAATGATGACAAACCATTTGACTGTTTTAATTCAGAGTGCAACTATGGTGTGACAGCCCTGTGTCTGTGTGTTCACCAGATGCGTGAGATGGCCCGTCTGGAGACGGGGGTGAAATATGCAGGCTCCGGTCTGGCCTCTCGTCTCACAGGGGACTATGAAGTGCAGGTGGCCGCGCACCTCATCCTGGTGCAGCTGCAGGACTTCTCCCGTGACATCTTCCGTAGCCTGAGAAACATGGCCGAGACCCAACCAGAGGTGCAAGGGTAGGTCTGCAAGTCACTTCCGTGATGTCCCAGGGGCGAGGAGTGGACATAAGCCACTTCAGCTGCACAGCCATCCTTGCCATGCATTATGTATCTTTCCCGCAAATCTGCTCATCTACCGAAAGGGCCCAGCTGCGTCACCCCATTTGGCTGTGTTTGTCAGTCACTTGATTTGGTAGTGCCAGCCTCAGGGCCTTCCATCTTTGCACCGGAGACTCTTGTTCATTGTTCTGTCCTGAGGCCCTCGCACTGTCATGTGATTCAGCCTGTTACGATCTGAAGATGAACCTGCTGACATCCTCAGAGTCAGAACACCATTGCCGTCCTGTGATTGCCTTCAGAAAGCACCCAGTTTTCTTCACTCATGGCTTGTAATTTTACTTGGAATTTTTTACTTGTGGTTGTGTCACTTGAGGTTGTGGTGTCAGACCATTGGCCAGTGTTATTTATAGTATGCATGCCTATATGTACATAAGTATATCTGTACTTTTAATGTATCTATGTATTTATAGTGCATGCATGTGTATTTATTCACAATGGTTATTTATTTATTTATTTATTTAATGTGCTTTCACGTTGTGTTATTTATTCATAATATATTTAATTTTACGTGCATTCAGAGAGTATTTTGCAGGTACTCTCCATTCCAGTGTTGACCAAAGGTTCCTGATAGGTATTTTAGGCTTCTGCTTTAGTTTAGTTTCTTGAACAAAACAGAAAAATAGAGGTTAGGCAATATTTCATGTGTAACAAAATCTATGTTATACAAATTATACAAAAAGTTCCTGCTTTAAGGAACGTTTACAGATACAAATACATTGATTGTAACCATAATATATGGCAACAGTCATTGGTGCATTTCAGCAAACAATCTAATGCAGAACTGTGATACTTTTTTCCATAAAAAGTCTATTGGAAATGTAAAAATCCTGACTAATGGTATGACCATGTCATTACAGTACTTAATACTTAGTATTGAATATCAAATGAAATTATAAATGAAATGCTTAGGTAATAACAATGTTTTAACTTACTTTTAAATTTGTTTACATTGATATTTTAATGACCTGAAATAATTTATGAATGTCTATACAATATATGTTACAGGAGAAACTTCATGTCTAACACAAGAAACTATTACAACAGCTCCTAGTGTACAAAAAAGGTTCAAAAAGGGTTTTAATGTTTTTTTCTTTGTAATTTTTTTCTGCTGGAATGAGAAAATGAGAGCTGTTTAACATTTATGTACACGTCTATAGTCCGTTTTATTGAGTAATGTGGACTTGCAACTGTGATTGTTTCAGACATTAATATTAAGCCCAGTGGGTAAAATTCAAAGCTGTCAGTAGTATCTACTGTCCATGTTTCACATTCCTGTAACTTAGCCCTATGGGCCAAGGGCAGAAAAGTTTATATTCACAATGTACTGTGTTATGGATTGAAAGAATACCACACTGTGCTGCAAGACTTTTTGTATTTTACTTTTAGATACGTCAATGACAAATATAAACACAGATGCTACTATTTTTATCAATAAAATTTTGAAATAAAAAAAACACAAAAACACAGATGTTGTTCACATTTTCATTCCACATCTTTTCCCCTAGTACACCCCCGACATTTCTGTGACAAACTTGCATACACATTATCTTCAGTAATGTTGCATCTAGAAACCAGACTGCAGCCCCAAATGACACTGACATCAGTCACTCCCTACCCAACCAGACGCAATTGGAAAAACAAGATGTTGCATGTGTCGAAGGGGAAACACCTACAATGGAATATTAAAAGGGATACGTACCAAATAGAAACTGAAAGCAGAACTGAATCATACAGTCCCTATGAATTCTTCTTAGAGTGGATTTGGGTGGTTATGGTGCACTGTGGTCATGTTATCAAGGAGTTTATTATCCATAGCAAAATGTTAATTTGATGTTCAATACCCACACTCTACATTAAATAATACTATGTGTTTGAATATATCCTTCTTTGTGCATCTTAAGGTTCCTCTTTTCCTGTAGTCTGACATCATGTGGGATTACATGATCTCATACTGACACATGATCAGACTAGGAAGCTTAAGGGCGGTCCTCCGTCTGATCACACAAGAGCATTAACATCTAAAGGATGGACAGCATGTGACAAGATGATGGTATCATACATCATTTGTGGTGTATCATTGGTAGTTACCCAACAGGGGGAAGAATTTTTGTGGCGATGCACATGTACACCATGAGGCATGAACTGGTTTGAAGAGTGAGGTATATATTTAGCAAACAAAACTGGGGGAGTGAGAGGATGGTTAGTCATTTTTCACAAGTCACCGCCTGGAATCTTGTCAGGTTCATTCTGTCTGTGGGAGCAGATTTCTCCCATTTCCTCTTGGCATTTTGACCCACTGAGAGATTGAAATGTTTTCATGATACAGGGTTTGTTGAGGACACAAAGTCACCTCACAGTAACAGATACAGGGTTAACAAAATCAGTGTATGTCCCTTCCAGTGTAAGGATTTAGAAAACATCTGAGGCCTTAAAAAGTACCTCACCTTTAAATGACCCTTGGGCTTTGGCAGTCATGGTATGCAACATGATACACTTAGCTCTTGCTAGCCACAAGAAGATGCCTGAACTTCTTTAATTCTTGTTTTTAGGATTTAAGAAAAGAAAAGAAGATTTGAAGCCAAATTCAGGTATTCATGATCTTTTCATCTATGCACCATGCACATCAGGCCTCAAGTATCAAGTCATCAGCTACACATTAGCTTATTTACTGTACCTTAAGCTTATCTCCTATTCCAACTTTAGCCTCAACACAGAATCTCTTTGCCTAATTCCAAACATGAGCCAACACTGTAATTAAATTTGCAACTGGGCAAGATTATTGTCCCTCATTGAATCCAGAGATGTTTGCTTGTTACATGGCCAAATGGAGACCCAAGGACTTAAAATGAGGAAACTCAGTTCATTTTACTAATGAAATATTTGTACAATAAACACACAAAAAGACACTTGACATCCCTTTATTTATGCTTTAATATAAAAAAGAAATATGTACATATTATTTCTCTCACGATTATAAAAGAACAAAGAATGCACCCTAGATTTTGGTGATGTGACCCAAAATGGAACAGGAACACAAAGTCTGCTGTATGTGGTTTGGAAGTAGCCACATCCGAAAATGACAAAAAATCTGATTGTGTTCCTAATCTGGTTCTGGGTTTGCGGAGTTTGATGGCAGGGCTGAGTGGTATAGGCAGGAGAACAAGTGGTGGCCAGGCTGGGGCAGGGGAGGCTGGTATGGGCTGTGGGGGTCTACAAGGCTGCAATGGCCTTGGCTGCTACCCTCCTCCCCAGTGGCAGCGTTAGATCAGTGATGGCCAGCACCACTTTGGGCCTGGCCAGAGCAGGCAGTTTCACCAGCTCTGACACCTGCACACATGGACACAAACACACACACACATACACTCAGTGGAGAGCAGAGACAGACAGTATGTTTCTGTGGTGCATTTAGACAGAGCTAATCAGTCAGCAGCTTGGGTTTCCCCCTCTTAGTTGGCTTGTTTAAGACAATACACAGCATGAACTCTCCACAAGACTAAGCCATCTACCTCTGTATTTTTAACTTGTCATTGCTTGAACTGTGTTCTGTTTAACAGTGTGAATTTTATGAATTCCTTCCCCCATCACTTACCATAGTGAAAGGCATGAACTGCAGGATGCTACCACGGGTGCCCTGCTCCAGACACTCCACACATTCCTCCATGAAGCTCTGGACAAACTGCGTGTGCGGGCCTGCAGTCTTTGAGCCCAGGATGGAGGAGATCAGGAGAAACAGATTGGCTGCAATCACACAGGCAGAGAGAAAGACCCATGAAGAAATGGCATTTGGGACATGAAAAAGTCTAACGGAGAGTGTCAGACTTGACCATGGTGTTTCTGGCTGCTAACATAGCAGACTGTCAAACACAGCACACACAGCATACACAACACATCTTTTACCAAGGACTCGGTTGAGAGGATCTCTCATGTTGACAGTGTGAAGCTGTGAGGCCGACAGGGAGCTGCTCATGGTCCTGTCACCTGAAAAGGGCAAAGGTCAAAGGTTACACCGAGCCGACTGCATGATTTGATGAAGGTGTATATGTAGCAGTTCATACAAGTATCAAATTTGAACTACATAAACAAATGAAGTACAGCACCAGTGTACAATATTTGCAAAGGCTACAAGATCATTTGAGGCTAACACTTAAAGGGCACCTCTGAGTGAGAATTTAAAAAAACCCAAGGAAAACACTTGGTTGGCTTCTCCTCTTGATATATAACTGTAAAACAACATAAAAGTGATATTTTTAAGAGCAACAGCCTCGGCACACAGTTTTAATAGTTTTTTAGTAGCTTTAGTAGTTTTAGTGCTTGTCCCTTGTCTCCTTCTTTGGAGAGCAGAACAGCCCTTATTGCTCAAAGGCATAAGGTTTTTAACTATAACAAGGGCTTCAGTGTAAGCCCTGGATTGATGGTATTGCGTCAGTGGGGCAGGCTACGGAAGTTCATTTACGCATTTGTTCGTATCTATCTGCCACTTACAGTCCCTGGGAGGGGGGAAGGCCAAAATGAACTCATCACACAATGTCTGTCACACATTTTCCTAGATGACTATCAATGTGTACCCCAGTGAACACTGAGATTTTCCCAGGTCATTTGGCCACATTTAAAGCTGAACGCAGTAATCTCCGCCAGGCCAGCAGAAGTGCGAAAAATTTTCAAAATGTTATATGAAAACATTTCTGAACTGTGTGCAAATGCCCATCATTTCACTCCTATGTGTTCACGTGAAACAGCTGTTCAGTTCCACCGGCTGTGTGGATGTATTGCTGCTATATACTGTGATTTGTCACGATGAAACACTGAGGGGTCACTGCATGAGAGGCCCTGGGTTGTCTGAGTTTCCTTTGATGGGATCGGAGAGGAATGAGCTGCAGGCACAAACAGCACACCGTCAGTGCTAAAGCACTCACACAGACGGAGGAGATGACACTGGGGCCGAGCTCTTCCTGCCTCAACCTGTACTGCCTGCCGGAAAATCCCTCAATTCCACTTAGGTTTCCCCAGGTTTAAATCAGGCTGACTTTGTAAGGAAAATGTGTAGACATGAACCCCACGCATTAACCACAGGCTTTAGCAGGCTTCTGCTCATCTAGTACAAAGTGACTTACTGTAAACGGGGAAAAGCCTTTTCCTACTTGAGGCAGATGTAGCTGAAGCGGCATGGGGTATTCAGCTCACCTGGGCTGGAAAGAACCACCGGCTCATCCTCATTGGAGCTCAGCAGACGCATAAGTTTGGAAGGCTGCGTGTCGTCCAGTGGAAAAAGGCTGCTGTAATCCTGTGGCAAATAAGAAACTGTCATACACATGCTGCTAGAATCCCCAAATCCAGCAGTCATGGGTCATCATAACATTAACGGTGATTACAACTTGTAACAAAAAGTGCCATCGCTGCACCAGATACATCATGATGTCATGATCACATACTTGGATGAAGAAATATTGACTCAAACAGCAGTGATGCCTGTGTGACAAATGAGTCACAAACGAGTGTGAGTGTGTGTGTGTGTGTGTGTGTGTGCACGGGTGTACAGGCGAGTCCCTCTCACTTCTATGTCCTCTCGCTGTCTCTTGCGCTGACGGGCCGATACCTGGCCCTTATGGTGGGAGGAGTAGGAGCTGAGGGCGCACCACACAGACAGCCTGTGAACAGGCGCACAGACAGAGGGATGTTAGTGCTGTGCCGGGCGGCAGTGTAGAACAGTGGTAAGGAGCGTGCCGCACAACCAAATGGTTGCAGGTATGATTCCGCGCTGGGACACTGCTGGTGTGCTTAAGGTACTTAAACCAGAATTTCCTCAGTAAGTATCCAGCTGTATAAACAGGTTATGATCTTTACATGGCATCCATGTCGCTCCGGATAGGAGTGTCTGCTACATGCCAGTAATGTAATGGAATGCTAACGAGCAGCATCGAGAAGGAAGGCGCCAGCTTTCGTGGGGCACATACTTAGCCAGGGCTTTGCCTGGCGGGTCAGCGAGGCTGTGCCAGTGTGCTGAGTCGGTGAGCAGGCTGGGCAGGATGTGGCCCAGCAGGGTCAGGGTGATCTGCTGGGTGTCCAGGCAGAAGATGCTGTACAGCAGCTCCACAGCACGCATCGCCCACTCCTGACGGGTCTCCTTCAGCAGCTCCTGATACACACACACACACGCACGCACACACACACACGCACAAATATAAAAACAGAACCAGCAAAGATCCAGAATGCTTCTTTAGTGGAAAAAATGCAAATGACAGCATAGCTGGATTCTGAATCTTATGCCTGAAACATGACCACCGACACTGTAATGATGAAAACAGTGAAGAACAGCATTTATATAGCTTTCAAGGATCTTGAATTATTTCACAGGGGAGGGTATATGATGAATCTACACCAATACCCCTTCCAGAAGGATACACGGTCATGGCTGCTGGTTCTCTTTCACTGGAATCCAGTTAGCTTTTAAACATAGAAGAAGAAAAGTAACAATTCCTCCTCTTGCATTCATATACTCTCTCTTTGTGGAGGAAAATTCCTTCCCATTCCTTCATGCTGTCTCTTTTCAGGAACTCCCGTAAGGGCACGTATGCGTGGTGCAGTCTTGTTCTCAACAGCGTTCTAAACGGAAGCGTGACTCGCCCGGCCCGTCCACCCTACCCCCCTGTACTGACCTTGACCAGGTTGTTGGTGAACCAGAAGACACCCCCCATGTGCAGCAGGCTCTCGAAGAGGTGCAGGGCGCGGCTGTCCACCCAGCCCTTCCGCAGCACCGCCCGGAACTGCTTGCCCAGGGCCTCCCGGATGGGCTCGCGCGCTGGCAGCAGGTTGCGGTACGGGACGGGCTCCTGCCCCTCCACTGGCGGACGGAGGGCCACCCCCGTCTGCTGGAAGACGTCAGCACACATGTGCTCCAGGATAGAGCTCATGATCACCACCCTGCAGAGAGGGGGGTGGGGAGGAAATCATCAGCACTGAGCAAAAGGGGACCACCATTCACACCTGCCCGCTCTCATTGCCTCTTATTAGTCAGGCTGATGCTCTCCATTTTCCTAATACTGCACTGACAGAAGATGACTGATACCTGGGATCTGTATCCCCCAGGCTGAGCAAAGAGGTGTGTTACTGAACTACGAGAGGGAGCGAAGGAGGGACAACAACAGTGTGTGTGTGTGTGTGTCTGTGTGTTGCCTGGTGAGGCCTGAGAACATAAACAATGCCTGGTGGCAGAAATGGCAGCTGGTGCATACCGCTCATTGTAGAACTGCAGAGTGTTCTCGGCGTACAGCGGTGTCATGAGCTGGCGGATCATGGTCTGTGGCTTGTCGCGCTCGTCCAGGCCCAGCATGCGAACGTGGGCCACCAGCCAGGCCACTGCGCAGATGGCCATGCTGCAAACCTTCCCCTTGATGTTGTCTGTGATTTTCTGCACTCACAGGGTTGGAGAGGGACACACAGAGAGGACGGGGTAAGAGCGAGACAAGCAAACGGCGAGCACACAACGCCAGACCACCTCACCTCACTGTTTGCTTTGCAGACTCTCCTACCCAGACCCAACCAGCATGGCTTTACCATTTTTACATGCTATCCATTTCAACAGCTGGATATTTACTGTGGCCCACCCCAAAATCAAAACCAGAACTATGCTCACACAACTGCCCATCGTGTTTATATATTTACATGTTTAAAATCCCCTTTTCATCAAAAAGAAAATGGATAAGAATCATTACTCTATATCATGGTCATGTTCTCACGACATAACATTAGACTTGCCACGCTATGTGACATTTATGTACAACGGACCAAGTGTGCAGGTTGCATATTACTCCAGGGCGGCACTGATGTAAGGATGTAAAGAGATGCAGAGACATGGGGAGACATGAAGGGAGGGTGAGAGCAGAGACAGGCTCACCTGCACCGACTCCACTGACAGTACCCCATTCTCCCAGGCATTCAGCACCTCCAAGATGGCCGCTGGTGTGCTAAGGCAGATCTCGTGCCACTTCATCTGACTGGTAGGAAGTTGGAGGGGGTAGAAAATAGTTACGCCACCTTATATCCATCCACCATTCATCTGTACAGACTCACAATGAAACAAGCTTGGCACAGGTGGAGAAAGGAGGACTTAATCTAGCCATGTGAGCCTTCGTATGGACCCAAGCAGTCACTCACACAAGCTTCATCTCGGAGGAGTTGTTCAGCAGGGCCACCAGGCTCTCCACCTTGCCAGACTCGGGACGGAAGCAGGGGTGGTCTGGGTTCAGGGTCTTCCCCTCCTCTGGCATGCAGGTCTGCAGCCAGGTCTCGAAGAAGGGGGTCTCGCCTGAGGGGCTGGGGTCCGACAGGATCACCTGCAAGGGCCCAAGTTTGGTGAGGATTCGTAAGGTGTGCTCATATTTCATGCAACTCACTTTGTAACAAAATTGCATTTTTCACAGACTATAAGACCTTGTGAATAGTGAAATCAGCGGTTCAGTGGCTGGTCCAAACACAGAAGCGTGACGGAGACACCCTGTGGATCTGTAATGCAATTGCGGGGGCAGGCTCCTTGAAATACTTGCAATGGCTTCTCTTCACATCTTTGCTATATAAAATATATTCCTTCCAAATTGTATCCAATAGTACTTTATAATGCTGCTTCCATTTCTGAGTTTGAAAATAAATATGCCTGTAGATGGAAAATGTCAAGACAATAAACTCATATTCCACAAAGCAGAAAATGGCCAAAGAAAGTGTGACTGAATACAATGCACCATCTAGGCCAAACTTAATGGCACAAGCACAATCAGTTTTTTACAGGCTGCTTATGTCATTTACATAGAACCATGGCTGCTGAAAGTTTCGCCACTCAACTTTAGGACTCCATTAACAGGCAGACACAGCAGAAATGGCTAAAGATGACCTTGACAGACAAACTTATCAGGTCACTCAATGGCTGGCCCCTGCTCTGTCGGAAGATGGGAGACACAGACAGACCATGAACAAACAGACAGGAGACGTCTGTGGGCAACTGACCTCTGACCCATACGTCTGCACCACGTGACACAGCATGAGGAAGGAGATGTCGAACAGCAGGGCTCGTACCGAGGCGGACTTGGCTGCACAGGGACCAGGACACATTCGCATTAACATGAGACACCTCACAGTCGCATACATGGGTGGACCATGGTGGTCTGTGATGCTATTTAGATGCAGATTTAGAGATTCCTCATAAGTTAACACCCAAACTTCACAGCTGGTGACTATTACTGTTCTTCAAATCATGGTTTGCTATATAAAAATAATACAGCCAGTACATTGTGAAGCCACTGAAAATGATTCCATTTGCAATGGGGCAAGAGAATTCCAGGACACTTAAGGGTGAAAGAGCTGAAGATATGGTGCAGGCATGTGGAAAACACTCACATCCTTCGCCACTGATGTGCTTGGGGAACTCGTTGAGCCTGGAACACAAAGACAGACAGCAATGATTTAAGCTAAGGTCTCTAATAGCTTCCTTTTTACATCTCTCATGTGAGAGACCAGAGGTATATGGCTACAAAAGGCAGAACACTATGCAGTGTGATGCTATGCTGCATTGGTAAGGATTAGAGCTGCATGTTTGGGATATCCGCAATGCACTGGTACACTGAGCTGATGTACTGCTGCTGGCCTTGTTTACGTTTGGTTCTGTGTGAACAGCCTTTGTGTCTCACTTGATGAATTTCCTCGCAAAGGACTTGAGTTTTCCAGTGGCAGCGGCGGCGGCCAGGAGGAGATCCAGACTCTTCCCAGACAGCATGTGTCCCAGAACTCCCAGCAGCCCCTCTGGAGACTTGGAGTGATCAGCATCCACAGTCTGCAGAGAAAGGGAGAGAGTGAGACAGGTGTGTATGGTGGGGACAGAAGGCAGGACATGAAACAGGCTAACAGCCCATCGAAAGCAAAGGGGCTTGCAAACAGCAGTTTTAATCATACAGTCTCATAAAGACAGCTAATAATAAATGTGACATCAAATCCTACAGCCAAGTCAGGCCAAGATAAGTCAGGACATTGATCCCTGTCCTGTTTTTTTTTTCCTTTCCTAGAGAGTGAAGTCCAGATTAAATCTACAAATGTGCTCGACTCGGAGTAATGCTCCAAGACAAGCGTTATGGCTTTAAGACAAGCGTTATGGCTTTTGTTCCTTATGAAACTTTCTTTTTTATTTTATCAGCACCCGAGAGGAGACAATACCTGTCTCATACAGGTACCAAAATTAACTTTATGGTCCAGAGCCCTGGATGGCTGGTAGATGGGGGGAAAAAAGTAACCAGCTAGCCAGATTTTTCACCAGCCAAAATAATTTATTGCAAGTCACACTACATTTTACCCAAATCCTTTGCGACACACATATGTATGGAATCAACTTTGCATATTATTAGCTAAAACCGCTAGCCAGCAAGACACCCTTACAGCTAAACTTACTCCCTCCTTAATTTGGTCTGCATTTTGTCTGAACTTGCATGGTTTATGGCCTGGCTTGAGTTTGTTTGTTAGTGACCTTACAACTTTAAGCCACCAGAGAGAAAATCTTCCTGCATTTACAGGCTGGCTGGCACCAATTTCACACCTCGCTCATATCACCACCAAAAGTTAAAGCCAAAGCACACCCCAGTTAGAATGAATCTGTGCTGCAGTGTTAGCAGTCCACTGTGTAAAAGGGACGGAGCAAGAAGGCACCTTGAGGATATTGGTGACGGTGGGCTCGGCCCGCAGGATGAGGCCTGGGTTGGGCTGGATATTTGCGTTTTCTGCAGTCTTCAGACGTGGGGCGTACTCCCTGTCCTCAGCCCTGAAGAAAATGAAAGCGCAGGAAAGGACAGGCAAAGAGGAAGGGGGTGGAGGAATGGAGCAAGGAGACACAGAGAAATATGGAGCCCCCAAAACGGGAGACGGCAGGTGGCAACAATGGAAGCAACGGCAGGGAGGGTGGAACAAGCAGCAGGAGGCGATGGGAAGTAGGGATTCCGCACCGTGAGAGAAGAGCAGAAAGAAAGAACAGAGCAGGAGGGAAGGATGAAGGGGGTTAGTGCTGGTCTTGGGGAATACTTCCTGTGAGGTCATGGCTCAGAAATGGGAGGCGCCCCGTACCGTTTTGCAGTGAGGCTGGCAGTGTTGGCCTCAGACAGCAGGCCCAGCTTGTTGCACTCCTGAAGCAGCAGGCTGAGACAGTCGCAGCTGCAAGAGAACAAGCCGTCAGAGAGCCCCAAACCCACTCATGACTATTAGTGATTTACTGTGGCATTTCTGTGGGGTGTGTGTCTTCGCTGAGTGAGATACCTACTTGCACCTCTGGTCAGCCTTATCCAGCAAGGGCGTGAGCTTTAGCAGGTACTCAAAGGCAACGTTCACATCCTCCATGAAGTCCTGAAGCAAACAGATCCAAACAGAGAGAACAGAGGCTTCTGAAGGACATCAGCAATGTCAATGCTGTGGCCTTACATGCAATCCTGCACCAGGAGGACGGAGGAAAATAGCAACATGGAGAAAGGAAATGCAGATCTACCTGTACCTTCTCTCCCTGGGGGTACTTCTTCAGTCGGAGGAGCACTTGGGGAATCTGAGAAATAGAACGAGAGACAGGAAATAGAAGATGCTCTGTTTATAAAAAAAAAAAACAAAACTGTCATGGAACACTCCTCATAGTCTCAGGACAGAGCTCTCTGTACCAAACAACAGGGCAGCGCTGTTTGTGCCTGCTCAGGTTGTTGTGACCTACCTTAAGAAAGGTGAATGCAGTCCATTTGAGCTCCTCAGTGCCCTCTGGTGACTCAATTAGCCCTGTGAAGCAGGCCTTCCAGATCTCCAGTACAAACAGAGGGGCTGGAATGCGCTAAGGAGGGGTACAAATACCATACAGTCAGTTAGCATGTAGGCATGTACCACCTAAGCCTGGGATTCAGAGGATCATAGAGTGTTCTCACAGTCGGAAGAGGGTTAAAATGGCAGTGACGAAAAGTATTGGAAGTGGAGGTCTTGACAGATTACATTTTGTAAAAACAGACAGACAATCTAATCAATCTAGATTGATCTAACTCAGGGTTTGAGAGGGATACGGATAAACAACAGCACTGATTAAGAAACACAGAGCAAGTCAATGCAGTTGAATTCTTGCATGCACACAACAAAACTCTGTGGCTGGTGAAATGGACCCAAACAGCCAGGTCCTGCTCTGAACTTGGAGCGGGGCAAACGCTGAGCCTTGTGCGCACAGGTGGCAGCTGTGTAGTGCATGCTGGGTCAGACACCCTAACACACCTGCATCCTCTTGATCATCATGAGCTGCTCCACCAATGGCTGCGTCTCTCCAGTCAGGTTCATGGTGCCCTCCAGCATGATGAAGGCGTGGATTGAGGGGAAGGAGGTGTGAAGTGGTGGGTCCGACTGCACCGCCAGCATCTGTGGAATACTAGGGGAGGGGGGTGGGAGAAATGGAGGCCAAATATGAGCCTCACCTCGACTGCACTGTGGCTTCTCACCAGATTCCCCTTCTGTGACATCAGTCCCTCTCTCACACCGCGTCCCAAATGGCCTAATCAATTTCAACACACCCTCTAACAAAAAACCTATGGACATCTCAGCTTTTGCTACAGCCTTTGCCAAATTATGAAAAATCTCTCTGAACTATAGCTCTCCTAACTATTCAATTCATATTATATTAGAGAATTAAGACTTAGGCGGTAGACCTTTGGACAAGTACAGGAAAAGTTAACGCAGAAACTAGTAAAAGTCTATGTACTCTCACCTCTTCACCAATGCCAGGCACTCCTCCAGCTTGCTTCTCAGCACCTGATTGTTTAGACTGCTGAGGTTGTCTGCTACTCTTGTTACTGCTTGCTCTATGCTTGACCAAGAAGCTTATGGAAACAAAGGGAGACAAAGCCTCTAAGCATACCTTTCAGTATGAAATCATTTAGGGTGAATGATTCAAAGAGCACAGAGAGCAACAGATTCCTACAAGTAAAAACAACAGAAAGAATCTGTAGAAAGTTCAAGAAACACAATTAAACAACTACTGAGATAAGAACACATTTGTTGCAATTACGTATACGTACACCAACATAAGCACACACCATTTAAGGTTTCATTTTTTTCCCTTTACGGAACATTATTTTGGATTAGCCAATTGTATGTTTTATCACCAAGATATTTTATATCAACCTTTGCACTCAAGAAGTAGCTTTGAAGGGAGACAAAATTAAATCTGGCAAAACTCACACGCAGCCAACAGAAAGTTCTGGGACTGCAAATCATACAGCAAACTACAGCGGAGTGGACATTAATTGGAGGATAGATGCTACTCAGCTGTCATCACACAAGCAACTCATAAATGTCACAGGGTTCCTGCGAGCGCAGGGGATTCCCTGGACGACCCACTCCCACCCCGGAGAGAACAAAGCCGATCTGTTCCGCTGCTGTGGGCCCCTGGTCATCCTTGGCCGATGACACAGCTAAGATCACATTCAGGCTACAGACCTCAGCATGCGCTCAAGGCACACTCACACACTCACACTCACACTCATACACTCACACTCATACACTCACACTCACACTCACACACTCACACTCACACTCACACACTCACACACTCACACTCACACACTCACACTCACACACTCACACACTCACACTCACACTCACACTCACACACTCACACTCACACTCACACACTCACACACTCACACTCACACTCACACTCACACTCACACTCACACTCACACTCACACTCACACTCACAGCAGGACTCACTCTGCTCCTCCAGCCGGGCGATGTGGATGAGGGCCCTGTTCTTGGTGCTCAGCATGAGGCCCTCCAGGCGCTCCTGGCAGGCCTTCAGGCTGGCCTCGCCCCCGGCGGCTTCGCCCTGCTCCCGCAGCCTCTCGCTGTACCAGGCACACCCCTGCAGCAGCCACACCACCACGACCAACAGGGCTCGGCACAGCCCGATGCACTCCTCTGCCTTCCCGTGGCAGCTGGCAGAGGGGGGGGGGGGAGTGCGTCAGCCACGTGGGCGGCAGGGGCCATGGGAACTTACTCTCATGTAACATTTTTTTTTTTTTTTACATGCAACACCATTTATCCCTGTACACAACTGTGCACTGCCTTTTACGGAAGAGGGTAATATATTGACCAGGGCAAGCCCTTGAGGAGTTGTGGCATGGTAACTGACTGGCTGTACCTCAGCCGATGGGAGAACATGTCCATTATCTCCAGCAGAGACTTGACGCACAGCTCTCGGGAGAAGTCGTCAAACTAGGGAATGCAGAGAAAGAACAGTTGGTTTGTCGAATCTACTGCAACACTGGAGGGTGACACGGCCTTTCAGATGGGCAACGGCATTGGAAACAACAAAACAGGTACCCACCTTACTAATTGCCGTCAGTACACTTGAATAGGACACCATCTAGACAAGGACAGAAACAGTGAGTTTAGCACCAAACAGACTGAAGTTCAAGGGTTGACAATTTTAAACAGTCTAACACAGCAACCCTGATTTCTGTAAAGAAACCAATTAAAAGTACGGCCCCTGGATTGGACTGCAGTCTACCCCAGGTTTGTTAAAGCCTTACTCCCAAAGGTCCTAAGGGACTCCTTCTTCCTCACCTGGGAACTGATGGCATATTTCAGATAGGACAGAATCAGGGGGTTGGGTGATGGGCCAATCATGGCCTGCTCCAGCAGAGCTTCTGTGTAAGAGGAAAGACACAAATATTACACCTGGTATTCTCTCATTCCAAGCATTTACCAAAAACAAAGGATTTTTTACATTAAGTTTGTTTGGTATCAAGAATAATCTGAATAACAAGGCTGACAGTAATTACTCAAAATCCATAAATGTTCTCCATTACTAATATTAAATGGAAAAATCACAAGCCAGTTTATTAGAAATTAGGTAAACCCTTGGCTTATGTTCATAGTTGGCAAACCCTTTATAGAACAAGTACAGAACAGCATTACTTTCCTGTAATTACTGTAGTAAGAAAAAACATTGCTACACAATACTTCCATTAAGTGCCATTTGTAGAATATGTTGAAAATCAACTGCAAAATGACAAAAACCTGATGGATACACAACCCTACAAGCAGAACTGAATGGAGGTGGAGCTGGACAACTGTAAGCAGACATCTTTCTCCACACTGACCTGCCAAGTTGAGGTAGTCCCATTTGGCTCCCTTGGGAAAATTCTTCTTGATGTTGATGGCCCACTGGTAGTCACTCCAGCGCTCCTTCCACGCCTGCAGAATGGCCTGTTTCAGATTGACCACCTTCATCCTACCGAAAGTAAAGGGAAACCCATCAACACGGCTGTCGTATCGTCCAGAGACAGACGATCACAAGACTCTTCTAATGCGAATTAAAGTGTACTCTGAATGGATTGCAACTGTGAGCACTTTACATTGTCATGTTATCCATTTTAACAATCTGATATCCAGCTCGGTAATTCAGGTTAGCTAGCACTAAGTGAATTTAGACTGTTAAGTATACATTGTTAGTATCTCCTTATTTGGGATGTGAAACATAAAAAATTATATTTACACGTAGCCCTCAGCTACTATGCCCGTTACTACAATTTTCTGAAACTGAGCTAAACTGTTATCAGCAAATCCCAATACAACTATGTTCTATCAGTGGTTCTCCAGCTTGTGGAGCTAGTATAGTTGACGTTAGCTGTTCATTTAATCGAGAACAATAGCTAATGTTTCAGCTTGCCAGCTACATAGCTAGCTTTACATAATCGACGAAAAGTGTTTAGTCTATCGATCTAACATATTTAACATATAACAGATTTTATCTAACTATCTAACCAAGTATTTAACTTAGCTCTAGGCACGTTAACTACCAAAAGATTCTCAGTCGAAACAGAACGGCTACTAGCTAGTTAGCTAGCTAGTTAACGTTAGCTGTAGCTCGTTATTCGTTTCCCTACCGGTAACTCGATATCCCGGCTAGCGGAGAAACACATTATGCATATGATCCGTCAGTAAGTAGTTTATACAAATATAAGGTGATTTTTTTGTCAGATACCTGAAATTCGCTTTTCTCCAATATTTACAAGTCAAAATATGTCCAAATGTCTCAACTATTTAAACATCACAAAGTGAGATCGCCATCTTCCTGGTAAACATCGTTAACGCTGATTGGCTGCTTTGACCTACTGTGAATATACCGTAATTTTATTGGATAGATAGGAAAACATTGCGATAGGAGGGATTTTGCAAAACGTAAGATACTGCAAAGGTGGAGCAGAGTGTGGCTGTGTCGCTGCTCTGTGTTACATAAATATGCATGTCTTTCTTCATGGTGGGTCTGATGCTATGAGGGCACAAATTCGCTCCCACTATTTTTTGATAATCATTTTAAGCCTTTGTACACTATAGCAGAGGCAGGACAGCTTAATTGTAGGTTGCAGTGACTCTCCATTATATACTCGTTCCAAGATAAAAAGGCTAGTAATGAAATGTGAAATTAGGCAGAATTATCACTTTAATCAACACACAGATAGAACACGGTAAGGACCTAAACAAAGTAAAACCTTCTCATAAATGAACAGAAATGTATGTTTATATAATCTAAATTCTAAACGCAGTGCTTAAACTAATTTCAGATCCTCATGACAAATCTGGGATTAGTCAATTTCAATACAAAGTGCATCAATTCCTTTAATTATAAAGCGCCAATTCAAATTCTGAAGATGTAAAAGTTTTAGATTACAATTCAAAATTTCTGAATTCAAATCAAATTAAATTCCATTGCTGGAAGATTCTTGAATTTATGATCATTTCTCCTCCTAATGAAATTTGAATTAGAATTGTTCCATGAATTACAATTTACATTGGAAATGACTCCACCCTTGGAGCATAAATAGCTACCTAGCCATGTTGAGTAACTCTAAAAATACAAATTAACTGAGTCAATGAGAAAAATTGGAGAGGGCTTCAGTTCAGACCCTCCATAATTCTTTGGGGTATGTTGAGTCCTCAAACCCTCACAATTACATACACCAACAGATGGACAGAAATACATTCAATACTGACAATAGTCAATCTGTCAACATTTCAGTTTGTGAAAAAGGTCACACAGAGGAGAAGTTGGTATTATGATACTTTATCATTGTTTATTTTAAGTATTTTACTTGATTAGAGAGCAGTGCAGTGTGGCAAAAATCTTAGCCATTGAGTTGTCAGTGATAATTTCATTTAAAATCCTGACAATCCTGGCAATTGACTTTCAAAATGACAAAAACACCTTTATATATCCATGCAGTTGTAAAGTGAGCAATGGGGCAGCTCACCTGCAGCGATATGTCATTACTATAATAAAAGAGTGGTTCAAATAGCTGGGCTTGAAGGATCCTTGATTCCTCATTAGTAATAAAGATACATTTATGTAACTGGTGCAGCTGATTGGTTAGGTCACCCCTTCCAAGAGAGACACTGCAGGTGTGATTTGAGGATGTAAAATAAATCAGTTGAAATATTAGGGAAAGGGATGATAATGCATGATAATGTTGGGAGGATTACAGGGAAAACACAGAGTATTATTGTGTGAGATGTGAAAGATTTGTGTAAGGGGTAGCTGTTCTGAAAAGCTGCGGAGAATCATTTGAAGAGGAGCAAAGAGCTTAGTGAAAGTGACTCTGAATGTGCTAAGAATCAAATTCTTGTAGCCTTTGTGTCTGAAAACAAAAAGGCCACAAGTGAACATGGTATTAGGGCAAGAATACCTTTGGCACAAATTTATCATTGTCAAAAATGTCAAGCAACTGGCAAAATAAAATGCTGGCACATCAAAAGATATAATCATAGCAGATAGTGCCTTTATTGGGATTTTAATGAGCTGCCAAACTTTAAGGACAGATTTACAGATTAAACAGATGCAACAGACAACACAAGACTTGGATAAACTGAGGAACTGGTGTTTGTTCATATCAGAGCCTGCAGACCACAAAAGCAAGAATGGTTTAATGTGTTTTGGGATGGGAGTGTAGCATTTCTAAATGAAATGCATTGAGCGGGTGTGCCCAGTTGTGGTCTGTAACTTTTTAGATTACTGAGTGGTCACTGTATCATTATATTTAAACTTTTTTTGACCATTAATCTGCTTTAATCATGGCACTAATTTCTGTTTGATTAGAGACTTTCTGAATTGAGGCCCTACCAGACCTGTTCAAAATAAATAAGACGTTGCAGCCCCTTACACACACACTTTCTCATGATGATGCTCCAAAATGTTAAGCATTTGCTAGGATGTAGAATAGTTTTGTCTTTGCTGCCATCTGAATTAATTTTCATTATTGACTGGGACAACAAATTGTACACCTTTACTTCATTTTGAATGCCTGGAGAAATACTTATAACAATCTGTGGAGCTGTGGTCTTATGAACTGAGAGATAACAATAAGACATAACAATGTTATCCTGCCAAATGGGAGTGCTGTCATTCTTCCATAGACTGTGAAGGTGAAAGGAGCCATAGCACTGCATTAGGATGCCAGCAATGTATACTTGAGGTATATGTTTGGGAACCAACACAGTACTGGCAATGAGTACTGCAGTGGGCCTTCATATTTGTGTTGCCAGCCACTGCTGCCTTTCATGAATAAGGAAAAAATTGGCCCATTTGATATCAAGATTAGTGTGTGCATTAACATGCATTGTTTTTGCCCTTGCAATAATGTACTTCAAAATGAAATAAAAGCAACGACAAAGCAAATAGAAACAACTACACACTATGAGCCATTTACTTTAGGACCTTTCACCCTAGCATATCTCATGAACAGTATATCTCAAATGTCATTAATGTTGTTGTATCGTTATGTGGTAAAAGCAGAAAAGTCAAAACATAAGGAAGATATTTTTAAATATGTCAAAATATTCATTGCAGATGGTGGCAACAGTTATTTCCGCTTTCATCCATGCATTCCATGTATACTGTAACTGGTTGAATGTGACTTCAACATACTTTTACTTACATGCATTCAAAAATGCATGTGAAAGCGGCATTGCATTATGTATTTTGAGATATTTAAAATGAATTCCTTACATTACGTTTTTGTAAAAGGCAGAAATCTAAACCACAGTTCAGGACTGGTAGTAGTGGTGGTCATGGTATACTGGTTTTGCCTAGTTTCAGAGGAAGTGTTAACGTAGTTTCTTCTATGCAATGATAACTCACACCAAGGATGACATAAGTAGGAAAACCACACTTAAACTTCGAACTGCCAGAGGCAACAGCTTCCTTCCTTCTGACAGCTCATGGCTTTCTCTTTTATGTTTTAGTGAGGAAAGAAACACGATGGTTTGAGACCAGCGCTAACTGAAGAAATGAATAAAAGAACAAACAAAGGGTTTGTGAAATATATTGTTTCGTTTGGATGTCTTTGTGTTATGCTTTATATTTTGAATTTGTAAGACCTGACATAAAGTTGTGTGTGTTTGTGTGTGTGTGTGTGTGTGTGAGAGTGTCTGTGTGAGCAAGTGCTTGCACATGCTCCCCCTGGTGGCCTCTAGCTCTTGTGCTGGTCCTGGTCCTTCTTGCGTTGCTTCTCCTTCTGTTTCTCCAGTTTGTCCAGGGCCTTGCGCTCCTTCTCCGCAGCGGCGTGCATGTCTTTGAGGCGGCGCTTCAGTGCACTGCGGTCTGAAGAGCTGCTCACCCCCAGCCCCTGTGCAACAGACATATCACAGGCACAGAGATAGCCAGATACACACAGCAGAGCAAGATCTGTTAGGATCCTTTAATCAAGGTATTTCATCTGTGAATGATCCAAAGACAATTGGAACAGCGGGGCATAATAAATAATATATTGTGGCTAAGTCATAGACCATCCCAATTATGTGTGTGTTAGGACTTATTCCAATGCAAAGAGTGCATGTTTTAATATTTGAGCAAAGTCAAACCTTATTGAGATGTGTATAAAGATGGACAACAACATGTAAGCATAATACATAATCAATAGAAACATTTTACTAATATTTGAAGAGCAGTGTTGTTTTCACTCCACACCATTAGAGGGCAACAAAAGACCATACTCAAGAGAGGAAAGTTGCTTACCATGTTGCAGTGCGTTCAATCAGATAGATGCTAGACAACATTTAATAGAGATGGTGATGGAAAGTATATTCCAGAGCAGGTGTAAAAGCATTCCATCTTCACTTTGCGAATCCTCTATTGTTTAGCGTTTGCCAGCTAAAGTCACACAAACTGAAGTAAAAGCATGGCCATTTTAATCCTTTACTTCTGAGAATAAAACTCAGAGTAACCTTCCGTTTGCTGGTATTTTTTCTGCCTTGGCACTGTTTATTGGGCATGCTCAGTAGCATGCTGACTGGACTCCACCCTATAGGCAGACTGTTCTGCAGTGTCACACCTCCCCCCCACCCTCCAAGTCCCTGGCACTGGCTCATGTGATTTACATTCCTCTGTATGCGCACTCTATGGATCCAGAAGGGCGTCACCCTGTTTGTGATGTACAGCCCTGCTCACAGAGGTCAACGTTTCAACGGTTCTGCCTGGGAATTAATGTGGGGATCGCTTAGCTGCTGAGGAAACAGGGAAAAGAGTAGCCTGCCAGCTTAGCAGTCTCAACCTTGCTGGGTTGTGGCTACATTTCTACTTATTATCACAACGTTATCGTCTCTTTATCGTCTCAATAGATCTTTCAAATCTAGTAGAAGTCTTTTGATGGATGTACCAACAGTACATCAGGTCAATGACACTAATCAGGCTGAATGATGCTAGGTAGGGCCAATTAAACTTGTTCACTGTCGATTTACTTCAGAGAACAACGCAAAGAGAAATCAAATCTGTTTGTGTGCCTTCCAGAATCTGTAAGTCACTTTAGATGTGATATGTGTATCTATCAGATAGGTTAATAGAAATTCAATGTGATTATGGCATTGATATAGCAGGGCATATCAATTTTAGCAGAGCAAGTTTCAGTGGAGTGAAGCTCTGTTTGCCCGCAGGTCTCCTTCTCCACCCACCTTCAGTTTACTCCCATCCATCTGCAGCAGCTGCTCCCCATCTATGTCTCTGGCAGTGAATTCTGGGATATACTGCTCCATGTTCAAGCCTTTGAGCCACTGACACACCTGCTGGGTAGTCCACGCTGACACCAAGCACAGGGGCTCATCCAGGAGCTGTAGAGCAGGACCCAAGTATCAGTCAAAACACACACACACACACACACACACACACACACAGAAATCAGCACAGTCTAGCCTGAGCACCACTCCTCAGATGTGGGGTAGAGGGCAGTTTGGTCAGACCTCTTGAGTCACACATGGACCATAGTTCAGTGCTGGTGTCAGCATAACAGTAAAACATTAGGTATGGATACATTCGATATACATATCTGTGCATGAGCTAGAGAGGTAGAGATCAGTTCCAGAAAATTAGAAAATAAAAATGTACATCTTCACATACTGCAGTGATTCTAGAAGGTGGCTCTCATGTTATGGGAAATCCAGCATGATACAGGGGTGTCCTTACAGTAAATGTAAGTCATGCTATAGATCATTTAGTTGTGATTCAGTCCATGTTTTCATGTTAAATATACATTCAGACAATACGCAGGGGGGTGAATTATTCACCAGAGATAATTCATTGCCTCATTAGCACATCTAACAAGACTGACTGTAAGGAGCCAGGACAGATTATTCACTAGCCAGAAGGATTTTCTTAACCTTCTCTGACCTGTGGAGCTTCTCGTCTTCCTGTGGGACAGTGTTGTGGAAAATGTCAACTTTGGGCTTGTTCTAACTTCTAACAGGGAAAAAAGCTTTTCCATGATGGGGAGAGTGGACAGGGCCTCAGGGTTGTCCATTGAGGAGGACAGGGCGACCCCTGGTGGAGGTTTCTCACCTCATCCGAAGACTGGGAGAGGGTCGTATAGGGGTGGGAGGACCGGGACTCTGCTACCGACCTGCTGGATACACGGGGACTCCGCGGGCATACCTCATCACTGAAGGCAGACTCCTGGAAGGGGATGGAGAACAGGGTCAGTTTGCAAGTGATGGTCATCACTCACTGTTTCCTCAGGTTCCTCTTATTCAAAGTGACCCACATGGCTGACAGTTTTTAGATGTAATCCATTTATGTAGCTGGGCATTTACTGAGGCAATTCAAGTACCTTACACGAGGGTACAACAACCTTTGTCCTGTGCGGGAGTTGAACCAGCAACCTTTTGGTTACGAATGCAGCTCTGTACCACAAAATTAAACTCTCGCTCTCATTCTCCCGGCTCATGGTCGGAACTGGCTGCAAGTGGATAAGAGGACCTATCAGTGCCACTGTGCACCGAGGGGGAAGCAACAGAGGCAGCAGCTGCCTCTCCCCAGATACCATGCTTATTAGAAAGCCATTATCCCTGGCCGGGCAGCCGGGGGGGGGGGGGATTTAATGGGCTTTGTTTTTCAATGGAGGCTCTAATTGCTATGCAGACCCATGAGTAAGTAAAAAACACAAGCCAAACGCTCTGCATCAAGAGATGAACTCACAAATAAGGCAAACCTTCTCTTGAGGGTGGGACTATCAGCTTGGGACATGGCAAGACTGTGTGAGATCTTCTCCAACAGTGACACAGTAAAGGGTAGTCTATGAAAAGGTGCAAATCATTCTGATTCCAGAAACTGGAGGAAAGCCACAGAGCAGGCTGAGTGGTAGAGTAACAGCTTCTTTGACTGAAATGTGAGATATTAATGAAATTTTTTCAGGCATATTATTGCCTGTTAGGTTTGTGGTCATAGATTAGATTTCTGAGAGGAGAGACTTGGGTATTGATTTCATCAGGATTGCTCCAGTAGAAATCCAGCTTCAGAGCTGCTAGCTCATCTGTCAACTGAATGAGGTATTGTTTGAGATGTATAACCCTAGGTATGTTGTCTGCCCAGCAGATGACAATAGCTACAAGGGTTTATTTGAACAACCTCTTTCTGAATCCAAATTGCATTCAAGAATGGTAAATGACAACATGCAAATTGAATTGCATTGCTGACTGTATCATGTCACGTTGGTAACTGTGTGAAGGCCCTTTCTGGTTCTGTGGGATTGACAAATATGGCCTAGTTTAGACAAAGCTTTTATTTAAATCTCCTTACAGTGTCGATCTAGGGTAGTCCACTGGACCCCATTACATGTGCTCCTTGGCCCTGGTTGTGGGGTTACCATAGAAACAGGGGTCAGAAAGTGGGTCAGTGACACTGACGTGGATCTGAGGCTGGCAAATCAGACCCAGCTAATAGCGATCCCCCCCCTGCTCCAATAATACAGTGTATTATGGAGGGCAGCCAGTCCAATGCGCCACTTCAATGTGCAAATCACAAGACCTGTCAGACTACAAAGACAAGAAAACAGAATGTTTTGTTTCCAGACCTGCTGTTCATTTCTTTTGAGCGGGGAGTCTAATCCTCAACAATTTTTCACTATTTAGTGTTTTCATTTCTTTGGGATATCAGTGCTCTCCTGTTCTTTCTCACCACTAAATAATCCATACTGAAGGATGGGGAAAATAAGAACAGGTTGAAAGGAAACATGGAAATGGAAAATAACTGGATTGTTTTAAATGTGACATCACTGGCCTCTTTACTGAAGGAAAAACAGGACCCAGTCCCTGTGATGTCTTCACTTACTCAACCTTAGAGCTAATAGTATACCAATGCAGTGGCAGAGTTCTTCATCTGCCTTTATAGTCCTTAGCATCACGCTGGCTCAGCTAATTCTGTGAGTTTTCCAGGATACGATCGAGATCCATTAGCTTCCAGAATTCTTGCTTCTCCATCACCAGCATTATGTACCACATGGACGAACTGAGATATCGTTTGTATCTACGTGAAGCAAGTTTTGAACCAGGAGGAAGTCTGCATTCTCACGTTATGGCATTTACAGTGCATAATTTACTTACTGTTCCATTCAGCTAAAATATGAGGGGATCAATAACTTTTTACCGCTTCTTGAAAATACGGATATATCATCTGAGACATTCAAGCAGGGATAACATAATGGACGTGATCTGGCTGCATCTGGGTGCTCTGGCAGATCACCAGATAAAAGCCTCCCAAAGTTTCTGAAATAGATTAGACGACACAACAAAGGTTGACGTCTTATGTGTGTGCTTGATCAATGGGTTCAGACGCTGGAATCTGGCCTCTTTTACCCCGGCCCTCTACAGTGGCTGAATCGTAGCTTCAGCCTCTAAGATCAATTTGAGAGCCTTCCAGCTTGTGGGAGCTATGGGTGGACTTCAGAAAGATATGAAAGGATCACATCCCCTACTGCTCCCCCTCTCTCATCTCCTCCCTGGTTCCTCAGTATTTGTTTCACCTTCTTATTAAGGCACAGCTGTGTTCTGCCCCAGTGGTGCACGTGAGCCAGTTAAGTCAAGAGACTGTGAATTGGTGACATGCACACATGACAAGAAGCAGTCTAGAGGCACAGCAATGCTGGAGGTCCATTTGGGTTATTTGGAAAATGGCACTGGCAATTGGAGAATGTGTCATGGTTCCTCAGCTTGTTGTCTTCACAAAGCCAAACTATTAAGCTGCAGTAAGCACAACTGAAAATGTGCAACAGAAACACAGCATAGTGTGGGCTAGCAATTATAATATGTAAAGGTGAATATTAATAACAGCCTTATGTTTATTGTATTATGCTATTGTCTTGTATACTCAGTTCATTTCAAAAGAAAAAATAGGGGTTAACATTCACATTCTCCAATGTCCTGAGGTTTTTCACTGCCAAACTCCATTAAATGGGATGAGAATGTAGAAAATAAAGACTAGAGGATATGAGAAGTTGGACATATCAAGCAGTTAAAAATCTGCCATCTAAGGGCCATTGACATGGTGAGTGCTCTCGCTGGCATTCATTTTCAAAAGCCTATTTACACATTCCAAAAATGTCAAAATAATATTCACCAGAAATACACGTTAAATGATAATATAAAGGTAAACCACTATCAACTACTACTAGTGAGTAGTGTGTAGGTTCTCTTTTTAGTGCCTGTATATAATGAAGCCCCCCAGGTCCAGGGTAGGGGTGGCCACACAAAGACAGCAGTATTACCTGGGAGTTGGACTTTCGGGGACTGCAGCTCTGAGAGGCAGCCTTGAGGGAGAAGGAGGGGGTGCCGCAGGTGGCAGAGGCTCTGGTGCTGTCGGTGAACCAGGAGAAAGGCACGAATGGCGGCCCTGAGGACCGGGACGGGCTCTCCGAGGGCTCCCTGCAGATTTGCAGACAAACAGTAGCACTCAACAGGATGATAAAAGGGTATATGCTTGGACAGATCGGTACAAACTGGTGAAGATACAGAAGAGGTCACTGACGTACACAGACACTGTCACCTCCAATTACTAACACGACATCTCTGTCTCATACACACTGTCTCTCATACGCAAACCATCATTGCATAATATGGGTAAGGTTCTTTATGTTACATAGAGAATCACATATTCACCTCTCTTGCACTGATAATGCATCAGGTAGTGCAGGTAGTGCATTATAGTAATTCAGAAGCCTATGTTAGGGTATATTGGTTACCATTGGTTTGTATTAATTAGGGGAACTCACCGATTTCCTACTGACAGCCTATTGGATTTTTCCTTTCTGACTTTTCCATAGGAGCGTCGTAACGTTACCCTGTCAGGGCAGGAGCAAAACTGATCAATCGTATGATACAACAATCCTCATACTGATCTCCAGGCTCTATATCATTATATGGTGAGAGTACAGTATTAAGAGTAATGGTAAGGTATATTGATTGTAGTAATGGGTCTATATCGTGCGTGGTGAGAGTATACTGACAGTAGAAATGCTGTGTATCACTGCATGATTAAAGTCAACTGATAATAGTAAAGACTCTAAGTCACTGCATGGCTAGAGTGTAGTGTTAATAGTAAAATCAGGTGTAAAGGATCCAGATAACTCTATGATGAGACATACTGATAAAAAGTTCTCTATCACTACATGGTAAAAGTATATAGGGTGAAAGACTCTATACTATTGAGTTTTATCACTGCATGGTGAGAGTATATTGATAATAGAAAAAGTGGGAGGTCAGGCTCCATATCACTGCATGGTCACAGTATACTGATAGGAAGGTCTGACCCCAAATCCAGGAATCTCCTCTTGGTCTTCTTGTCCAGGATAACTGTGGGGTTGCTTGACTCTCCTGGGCTTCTGTCATGGCAGTCATCTGAAACACAGACACCTGTACACCATGACAACTAATTCACAGCAACTGTACCACCAAATCATAGAACTCTGATACAGTGATACGCTGATACACATTTACAGACTCAAAAAGTAGATGGGACTGAGAAAATTATCAATTATTTGCTCATTGAAAGGAACTGTTTACCAAAATCTGTCCGTGTTTTCTGGACAGAAAAACCAAAGGTGCAGGAATGTCCACATGTCCACAGCCTGAACTTGGCTGTGATGCATTATACGCACATCGCAAGTGAGACAAGTTCCTTGACCTTCCCATTGACCTCACTTGCCAGTTGCTGAGATGCAACACAAGCAAGACACTGACCTTCGCTTTCCGTGCGGTGCTCCCGGCGGATGTACATCGGCGAGCTGTAGGAGCTTGGGCAGGACTTTGAGGGCGAGCCATTGGGCGGTGAGCACAGGGCCTCCTGGGAAGAGGCATTGCTGAGCTGTCTGTAGCGGCTGCAGGGTGCGGGCGGGGCCACCTCTTCCTCCTCTTCTGGAGCGCGGCGAACGAGGGAGGCATCGAAGATAAAGGCAGGGCTCCTCAGGATGGGCGAGGAAGAGGAGAGCAGGGAGTCAGGGGAGGGCGAAGACCCCCGCAGCGCTGAGTGGAGTGGAGAGCGTACGCCGTGCAGCGGGCTACTGTAACTGTCGAGTGACTTCAGGGATAAACACACAAACCAAGGAGTTACTGTCACACTTCTCCTCAATTACTTGATGTGTGTCCTCCAAGAAACACAAAAACTCTGAGCATGTGGCACTGTGGAACATGTGCATTATTATATTCTGTCACTTCCGCATACTGCATACCAGAAATGATTTTTTTGGGAAAAAAAATAATAGCCATGGTCAATACTAATTTATGGTGTATACACATCAGGGAGGTTTTAAACATGGCACAATCACAGGCGTTTAGGCCTGCCAAGGATTTTCTTAGTGCTTAAGTACAAGGGAGACGTATGATGGGTTTCTCCTTCACAGCAACTTCACAAATGTGTGCTATTGGTTTGTACGTATATCCAAAGCTGCACTCTCTCTTCAGGCGTCCATGAGTGGTACTCAGCTCATAGCTAGCTAGCTGGCCTCAAAGAACTGCTTGGAATCAGAATTACTCAACACATGCTGTTTCATTGATCTTTGTACTGTCTAGATGGATTGTAGGCAGGCTGTGAGAATGCAGTGATCACATTCGGACCATTTAAAGGTTTATTGAAATTGCTCAGCTCATAAAATCCCTTTAAACCCCTCTAAAGATTACAGTATGACAAAATTATTGTGACAAACTCTACCATTAATTAGTAATGCAGTAAATGAGATTTAATAGCAAAAGATTAATCTGAAAGGAGACATTAATCCCATTTGATGTAGCTGTTCACTACACAAACTGGTATATTTGAGAAGACAGACAATGCTGTAAGCTGGTAACCAGAAGTGCTTCAGAAACAGGGTCATTGAGAGAAATGATTTTGTTAATAATAATGGATTGCATTTACGTAGCACCTTTCAGGGATTTAAAAATACTTTGCCATGAAGTGGGAGTGGGGATGCATCTCAGCCACCATTGAGGTGTGGCAGGAGTTTTATCACCAGCACACTCACCCCATATCAGATGAGGTGGGGAGGGAGGGATTTTCCTAATTAAACTGAGGGATTATTAGCTGGCCAGACTGGCCAGACTCACGTCTTAGTGATCACAGTGACTCAGTACCCCAGTTTATGTCTTATTCAAAAAAACTCAACAGGACTATGTGAATTTTTACACATTCTCATTTTCTCATTATTCAATAGTTATTACACCTTCCTCCAGTTACAGTCCAGCTTTAAAGTTGGTCCACATGCTGATTGTTGCGTCAGATTCTGCCCTGTTGGTGGACAGTAATGTTTATTGAAAGACATTTCCTTTGACTTACAGACCCATAACCTTTCTTCTCAGTTCGGTAAAAACAGGATGACCCATTTGCGTTGATAGAAACAAGTTGCCTTTGCAATAAGCTCTTAAAGTGCATGTGTTGGCGGTGTCAAATTTAGATGCCAATACCTGACATTGTAATTTCCGCACCTTTCTTTCCAGACTCTCATCCCCTTCCGTAGAGCTGACACTGTCCCGGAGCCGTGAGCGGGAGGGCCGGTGTCTCCTTGTCTTGACAGACAGCTGGGCTCGCGCCTTTTGCAGACTGCTATCAAGGAGCTCAGTCTCAGGAACAGCTTCGTTAAAATCTTAAAGGTAATTCACAGAGAGAATATGAGGTGAGTCTGCTGGCTGTTGTAGGACCACATGGGTTTGGTATAACTGGGAATTAACTGGGAATTCTGCTGAAAATAAACACACAGACGTTATACCGTATGGTACACAAACAACAACATAAACCGGTATATTTCAATTTACAGCCCACTTTAAATAATTTAATCAATGTGGACATGGCATATTAACTATTGAGAAACCTTTCATTATCTTACTCCTTGCTGTCATAAAGATTTTATAAAGATAAAATCAAAAAGCTATTATATTAATATACAGAAATACAATGAAAGCAGTTTCAATGGTACAAATATGAAATTAAAATGTTAGTTGCTGGTAAGTTGCCCTCTTGGCGTAATGTTTTATGGCAAAAACCAAATGACACGTGACAGATACAACAGAGTTGGTTTCTTTTCACAGTCTTAAGCTACTCATTTTTGCAGTGTTGTGTGCTGCCACTCTTCAGTTTTGAACTGCTGACCTCAGTCTGAAAGGAACCAGCATTCAATTAACTCTCTCAGTGTCCTTCCCCACTGCTTCCCCCCCTCCTAGAGAGACAGTGCATTGGATTTCTCTCCTTCCATTGTGTCTCTTTAGCCATCTGGTGTCAGGGGGGCAGTGGACTGGACGTGAACCTCACTTCCTGGCTGTGAGTGGAGGTAGATGCTCATTTGAGACAGTTGCTTTATTGAGCTGGGACTCTGAGTGACCCACTCCAAGGAAAATGTGTTTCAGAGGCGGGGGGCTGGGGAGATTTTGGGGGTGGGGTGGGTTGTGAAATTCTGTCAGCCATTGTGTGTAGGACACGATTAACATAAATTGAATCTCAGGGGCCCTGGAAAAAGAGATCAGTCATTATCTGCCTTGGAAAAGGATGACAACTCTCTGTTTGAAGCTGGGATAGGAAATGGTGCTGGTCATCAGAAGCGGTGCTTTTCTGTACCTGAAAAGATCTCAAGATGGTTTTCTGATGAAATCTAAGTGTTACTGTATGTCCACCACTAAATCCAGAATGGGCTAGGCATCACCTGGATTTTCTGACTCACCCCAGGCTATGTGGAGGATGTGACTGAAGACACTAATGAAGGGGTTTAATTGGCCACTGAGGGCAGGGCCTCACTCCCAGCATCCTGCTCACTGCACTCGAGTATGTGTGGCCTGCTCTGCTACCGTCAAGCAGTTTGTGAAGAGGGGAGAAAAACTGCCTGTGTTTACAGGCTACAGCAGATCCATCTCTCACTGCCACTGCCGGTGGAATGTCTCTCTTTGTCTTGGACGCTCCTCTGGGTTCTGCACCTCTCTAATGTGCTTGGCAGGCCTGTTTAGTAGATTGGTATGCCTCAGCTGGGTCTCAGTCTCAGTAGCTCAGTAGATTTAGAGTGACTGGCTGGGTCTGACCTTTTGAAGCTCAAGTACTGAATATCATATACACTATATTACACTATACATTGTGTTAGGCTGCTGTATGCTTAGTTGGTTCTTGTTAAGGTGCTGGGCTCAATCAGATGAAGTAACTAAGGTTTAGATCTTCAGTAGATTAGTGTTAAAGTGCTGGACTCTAAATTCAATAACTTGTCACTGATTTCTTGCCCTACTATGTGTCAAGTCACTTCTTGTGTTAGGCTTCAGTGTGCTGTGTAGTTTAGTGCATCCGAGTACCCGGCCACAGTGCTTAGTAGTCCAGAACATTAGATTGCTAAGCATCCAACAGCATTTTACCACTTAAGTTCTGCACTGTATGATAAGTTGCTTGGTATTTTCTTGATAGCTCAGTGAACAATGTGCCAGACTACTGTCTGTGCAGTCTGTAAAACTGCAGACTTGGCTCAGTAGCAGACTCTCCCTCAAATGAAAATGCCAAAAGAAAACATGGAAGATAATGGCACCTCCTCCGAAATGACACTGGCAAACCGCAAACACAAATCCAAGAAATCTGTCCCTCCCACGAGCCATTGCCTCGACACACTCCTTTGAGGCTGAGGCGGCACCTGTTTGAAAAATGACAGCGCTGTGTCTGCAGTCAATACAAATGACATCTTCTCTTCCTCTGGCCAGACCCAGTCTTGACCCTGTCAGAGCCACACTCCTTACAACACTTTAGGCAATCAGGCAGTCCTGAGGGGTATGGACTAAATGCTTTCAGACTTGACTTTGATTTGCAGTTTAAAGAAATACTTAATCTCACCTGCAACATATTTCTCAGCTGCAGTCGACTTTGCAATGAATAGAACTACATCTTAATGGTTATGCAAGTTATATTAGGGATCTGTATACTGCAGCATATGAAAATGTGCTGTAATCTGCAAGTCCAACAACTGGCATAAAGTGGCACACAGAGATGACATTTGACTAATGAATTGTCCTCACAAGCACAAGACATACGCAGGTGGCAGCACAAAATGACCAGATATTGCACCCACTCAACATATAGCAGGCCAAGCTGAATCCAAAGTCGCTTCTCCAACTTTCCCACACTGACCTGTTTCATCTGAGCCCCACCCGAGTTTATGAAAATCTCTGTCTTTGACAGCAAATGATGACCATGCAGTTCACTCAGCCTAGGCAGGGGCCAGCATTCAGAGTGGTACAATATGCTACAGCAGTCGTACTGTACCTGGTCCATCAGCTTTAGCTCCAGGGCCTGCTAGCCTGCTTCCTGCTCTGTTTACTTAAAGGGGCACAAGTTAAATCACACAGAGGTGCATTTATCCCAGTGGTTCACTCAGGATCACCCTTGTGACTGGGAACAAACTTTCTTTGAGTGTTTCACAGATTAATTGATTATTTGAGTGTGATCCATATGGTCTACTTGCGCTGTAACTCTCATGGCTTGGGAAGGCAGCACTTGTTTTAGACACACCTGTATCAGCTGCACGTTCATTGTCATTAACTGATGGAAGCTGTTTGCATCAAAGGACACTCACTGCCAGTTGGTCTTCCTGTGTAGAATGTTAATTAGATTAAATGCTACACTAAATTAGGTAAGGTACATGTACATAAAAATCCTCCTACCCTTCTGAGACTCTCTCCTGCCCTCTTTTTTGTCCTTATTTCTCTGTGCATATACGCACAGGAAAAAAAAGATTTCTCATTCATCTAGAATTGCACAAGAATGTTTTTTTTTCTCTCCTGCAGCCCTTTCCTATTGAGTTACATCGGGGCTTCCACCATGATCAGATAACATCCATCAAACAAACTTAATGGGGGATGCAAATTTCTCTTACAGTGCGTTGTGCATTGTCACACCGTGTGTCAATCTGTCTGATGAATGATTGCTGCTGTTGTGGGTGTGATCTGCCACGGCCCCCGGCCCTGTGATCCACTGCCCCAGTGTCAGCCCTTGACCCCAGGGATGTGTCCACCCACATGATGTACACACAGTTGCAGCACTGCGCTGCTATGTTAGTTATTCTGTGTGCTACATGAGGGTTCTGCTTGTCCGGGCTGTTCATATCCAGGTAACTTCATCAGCCAGCGCTGTGCACCTTTGTCCTAATGTAATTTGCCCTCATGCTGAGTGATCTGAAGGACTTCTCCCCAGGACTAAGTACCGTGTGTGATGACAGCAGAGCGGATTTTATATTCCAATCATCAGAAACTGTCAGGCTTTACCACACACACTAGAACATTACTGTAGGACCGCCACGTACTGGAATGATAATCACTAGAGCATGCAAATATACAGTAGCTCAGCGCCATATGACACTAACACATACACACGCAGTCTCTCCCTCTCACTCTCTCTCTCACACACACATGTATGCATACACAACCACCCAAACACAAACATGTATGCATACACACATACACACATACACACACACACACACACACACATTCCTGCACACACTCAAGCTATATGAAGCATACAGGCACACCCAATGCGGCAACATACAAACGCACACAAGCCATGTCTGCAGAACTTCGTGCTTCCCCGTTACGACCCATAAAGCCCACTGACACGCTGGAGCAGGAGGGAGATTCTATTAAGCTGTCAGCTCTGGCAGATTACCAGGATGAGTGATGGGAGTTCATTCATCAGGGACAAAAAGGGCTGGTTTCCGGTGGGTTAATGGCCTCCTGCACACGGCCCCCTCTCAGCAGTCGGCTGGAGCTGCTGTTCTGTCCTCCAACCAACAAAAAACTAACAATTAGAGTAGGGAGGACACCAAAGTCTAACCTAATATAATATTGTTTACAGTGGAGAACTTGCAAAGGCAGAAGAGTGGAACAGTATAATACCTCTGTGTGGTGGACATCTATGGTATAAGAGGTGTCCTGCATATAGGAATTCTGTCCATGACTAATACATACATAATTTAAATACTCTTATCACTAAAAAGCTTTCATGGAGCAGTAGGTAGAGCATGAGTCAGTATGTGTGAGCTATCTCAGAAAAACATGGAACAAGCATGCAATAGATTAAGGCCAGACCCTCTCTGATGTATCTGTGATGTGAGAAACAATTACAACACAAAATCTGGAGTCCATAGCAGAAGAAGGTGAAACCACAGTATCCTTGTAAAGATAAATCACCATGCCTCAACTCCTTTGAGTTTATCACCATAAAAACACCATGCCTACAAGAATTGTATTCTTTTAAAATAAAAGCTGCTAAAAGAAACACTGACATAAGAATCAAAAACACTCAGACAGAATCATGCCAGTACTAACGCTGCTTAAAAACTGCTTGTAAGAATCAGGCAATCCACTTATAAGAATTAATTTGGGACAACTTACAGTTGCTAATATGGTACTGAATAGAGCACAATGATGTATAATAAATGCAAAAAGCCATTAAAATTTTCAATACAATTCATTCAGTACATTTGAACTAGCTGTAATTACCAAAGCACCAAGCATGTAAAATGTTTTCATAAAAAGTGATGCAGTGTAGCTAAGTGCCTGGATGCCAGTTGACATGGCATGAAAAAGAAAGATGAAAAATGCTGCCCTCTCGATTCTGACATTAGACCAGTGAAAGAAATGCAGCTGACAAGCTGGCCATTCCATAGCCTGCACTGTCTAAGATTCAGACTCTAAGCCAAAGAACTGTGCATCTATAGCCTCATCAACAGCAACACCTCTTATTGCATTACGCTTCATATCTGCTGAACATAATTTTACAGTGCACGTGGACACAGTCTGTATCTCTGAGCAGAGGAACCTCTGGCATCCTGGTCCTGGTGTGAGTTTAAATACAGTTACAGTGTATCAATGTGTTGTTTGGCCCAGAGCACTACTTACTCAAAGACTTTGACACACTTACCTACTATACTATACTAGATATACTTACCTACAAAACCAGCATCAACACCAGCTCATTAGTGGTAGGGTCAACAGACACTCACAACAAGACAATCATAAACATCACTGTCTTAGCAGGAATGAGGAATAAATGACTTGCTGCTGCCCATTCCCACAAGGCTTTCCAAGGCACCTTACACTGAGAGCTCTTAGCAAAGGGAGAGACCATTCTCCAGACCTGATCTGTACAGCCTCAGGTTTGAGGTCACTGAGAATTTTTAACCAGGTGCTGTTTGTAATTAAGGAGCTGCGCCCCTGCTAGAGAAGGTCGAGCGGTGACATTTGCTGAAGCAGTGATGGATGGCATGGAGATGCAAATGTTGAGAACAGCTGACCCCCCCCGCCCCAATCTCCAACTCACGTTATTACATTATTAGAGGAGGGGGTATCTAAACTCCCCCAATGTCTCCCCCATCAGAATCTGTAAACCTCATGCTGGCTTAGTGAAACAGTGAACAGCACAAGACTAAGCGCAGGTTGGAGCGTGGTGCAAAGTGATCATGCCTGAAGACTCAAATAACAATAGGAAAAAACGTTAAACACTGCTGTGATTGACTCCCTTGGCAGTGGTCCTCACTTTTTAGAAGCTGCAGTTCAAAATCAAAGAGCTCAGCTTAATGACTTGGAGCCTCAAGTTCAGATCAGTACAGTCAGTCTAATACATGTTCTCTTTGATCTTCATTCTACTCTTTCACCAAAGGTGCCTCAAGGCTCTTTACACTCACAAATAAAAGTGTGATAGGAAATCCAGTCTCTAGACAAACACAGTCAGGCACACAATGGACCACAGCTCTCAAGTTCTGTTTAAAGATGTATGTCGTGACGGTTAACACAGGTTTAATTCAAAAGTCAAAGGCTGCAGAATTCGAGCTGACTTCTGGAGGTGAAGCTGGATGGCCAATAGATTTAGCTGTAAGTCTTCATTAATTAAAAGTGGGCAGTAATGTAGGGGGATGGGCAAATGCACTGCAGTGGGAGAGATCAAATGCTCTCTTTTCTCTCTTCCATCTGCTTCCAAGCAATTCCAGCGCAAGGCAGCTCCACAGAGTCCTTGGTCATGTGCATTATCCTGTCAGAGTGGCTGCTAAATTGCATTACACATACACTTATTTTGCTCCTCCTCTACGATCTAACCACCCATACAGATATATAACAACTTCTACAGGTTACATGTCATTCTGGAAAAGTGTCTGCTATATGAATAAGTACATAAGTGCACAAATAATCAGCTCAAGGATGCAGTGGATTGAATGCCACAGTGCTGACTGCAACCCTTCACATTCAATTTACATTCACAACAGGTACAATGTGAATGGAAATGGATACCTGTAGTAGCTCTTTGTAATCAGCAACCTTTGATTCATGCACACATACACGATCACATGATCACACAAACAGACACATACACACATCATGCATCCGCACATACACACACATGTTGCGAAGCAAGGACAAGACCCTTTTTCAGACTGCAGTTTGCCTATCCAACAAGGGTTGCTGACATTATGGGAGGGGTCACAGCTCCACTGAGAGCTATTGTATTCTGTATATTCAGTTTTGACACCATTCAATCTTCTTGCAGCAGGCATCAAAAAGCATCTCTACTGTGAACACAGAGTCTCTGAGACAGGCTCTGTGAAAATAACAGTATGAGCGGACTCGTTTTAGCGAGTTACTTTAAACAAAATCAATGGATTTGTGCAATTTTGCCCATCACTTGCCAGTGTTATCAAAATATTTAGACATTACTGTAAGTATGCTTTTTGTATTCATATGTTCTCTGTGACTGACAAACAGTACCACATTATGGCCTATGACCAACGCACTCATGAACGTATTTTAATCTTGTGGACAGGAAAGCACTTTGCTCAGTCTGTAAAGGCTTTCATAAGGCATTACTGCTCCCTGCTACTAAAAACCCCCCTCATCCCTACTTCCATTAGATATCGACCGGCCTCTCGTTCCCCTTCCCCCCTTATTGTGTTCTTCACAGCTTGTAAATAAATCAGGAGGGGAGAGAAAATGAGACTATCGTCTCCTCAAACCCTGAACTCTGACCTCCCCCTACCTTCCAGCCCTCGCCATCCCAGCTCCCCCCTCCTTGCAACCCCTCTGGGTTTCCCCTGAGGATGGGAGGCAGGGAGGAAATGGGGGAAGAGCAGTGCCTCATGCACCTCAGAAAGCCCAGACAACGGGCCGCGCTTCTGCCGAAGATCTCTCTCCTCTCTCCCTTGAGTTAACCCCCATCTTGGATGACAATGGTAGCGTGCCCTGTGACCCCTGCATCCCTTCCTAACCTCCCCTCCCCCACGTTTCCATGTGAGCAGTGCCATAGGCTCCTGTACCCTGACAGTCTGTGCTCTCACATGTTTACCTGAGTGCTGCCCCTGATGATGTGCTCTTTAGCAGGTGTGTCACAGAGTGTTGAATATGCAAAAGAAGGCTCTGCTCTAAATGCCTAACCTGATTGGTACATAATAAGCATGGATTCACTCATCAGCTGTATTTGCCTCACCAATTGCCCCACCCCTGAATAACAGAAGATTCTCTTGTTATTCAGGGGGTTCCATTTTGGCGTAAATACCCTTGTACCAATGTAACTCAAGAACAGCACATAAAAGAGGGTACACTGTTTAACATCAGCCAACTGAATCGTGACGCTTCTGCAGAGACCGTCAGCGGTTTGTTTTCCTCCCCTTGTGAACCCATGATGAGCACGCTGATTCCATGCGCCAATGAGAAGCAGCCGTTGGGCAAGACGCTGAATCTTGCAAGTCGGCGCATCAGGGAATTGGAGCAATCGCTTCCCTAGAACAAACGGCTGAGTCCACACAAACGGCAATGCTCCATGTAAGCGCTGGATACCTTATTTAGCAGGGAAGAGCTGAGGTGTACTAAAGTTGTGTATTTCTGGAAAGGCTTGTCCCCTTTACCATTGCCCACTCACATGTCTGCTTTGCAGTAAGCTCTGAGATCTCATTACCGCAAGCCAAATGACTTTAAAATAGGCCAAGGAGGCCTGATGAAGGGCGCCTTTTCCCATTTTTATGCCAGACTGCTCTTAAAGCCTGCACTGGCTAAGCTGTCTCCGGGATGAGAGTACTGCATCGTGGAGACCAATGTACAGACCTGGACAGGTGGGTGGTTGGAGGGGGAGGGCAGAGGGCACTCACCGAACACATTTTCATTCTCCCCAGGCTGTGAGGCAGACATGGTGCAGTGGGCTCTGTGAGAGAGAGGGAGAAAAATGGTGAAAGGTGGCAATGTATAACCCACTGATACAGCAGCACTTGAACTGTAATCCCTGCCCTGGTACTGTACATGTTCTACCCTGACATTGCAGTCTTTCTAATAATATTGTGCTAATACTGCACTGATGCTAGAGCCCTCTAACTGGTACTGCACCAAAACTGCACTGGTAGTGGAGCCTTGGCACTGGAATGGACCCCCCACCCTGCACACCCAAACACACCCACCCACACACATGCGCGCAAACACACACACACACACACACACACTCACACACACACACTAGGATAGCGGGCTGATGGCACTACCCCTCCTACTTTATAGTGACCTGCACTGAAACCCACTTTTCCCACTGACTTCTTCATGAGCATTCAAGAACAATATATCAGTATATCTGTAAAACAGTTCTTCCATTTCAATGGACTATGACATAATCATGATGGAAATACACTTTACTTGTTTGATTGCCCACCTTTGAAAAATGTCTCAGCCAGAATTAAAAATTTTCTCCCTTGGCAAATCTGACTGTAATTTAATATGGATTAACACACCACTGTTCCCTGATAAAACTGTCATAAGGCAACCTGTAAGTGGTGGAGAGCAGGTTATGACAGGGTTGACTGTCAATGGCAGTAAATGAGTGAAGGATATACCTTAGCTTTTACCACCTCTAATGGCCTGGCCTGCTGTGGCGTCTTTATTGATCCTAAACCATTCAGCTGCCTGTCAGTCTGCCTGACCCATTTTCTACAGTGGCCAGAACTGAATAAAACATGTTGGGGGGACGATATCACAGGACACGGTGTGGGAACAAAGGAACCATCACAGGAGGGTCATGTATTCCAAGAAGGAATGTTTTACCCTCTCAACAGCGCGTACTGTATGCACTATGACGGAATGCAAAGTCATAGGCCCTATTACCATTGTGTTATGTTTTCAAGAAGCCCCCCAGAATAGGGTCTCTGAATACATGTATCAGAAGTACAACTCTGTCAAGGATTTGCAGGACAAGAGTTGTAAGAGCAACTCTGCCTACCTTACCCACTGTAGAATTCAAACTCACAGCCTTCAAGTGCCAAGTACCCTTCCACAATACCTGCAGAGAGGGATGTCATAGCTACATATTTGTCAAAACCTAGGGCTGTCAATCAATATGTTCTCACCAGACACTAACTCACTTATTGATACAATCTCTCCAGGGGAATAGATTTGTTTGTGCTTTCTTAGCTATCTAAGTCAATACATTGTTGTGGCTGTATGTGTGTCTACATATAGAGCCACATGTGACAAGTGGATTTGCCTATACAATTTCATTATGATTTATTTCACTGGACCAATATCTTCATTTTTCAAGGTTTCAAGGTTTAGTTTCCTAAATTAAAACCAGCCAAACAACCCATATAAAATTAGCTGACATACATGCAAATACACAAATGATAAATTACATTTTACCAATTCGCATTGCCTAAAATGATTTATTTTTCATGCTAACAAGGGATGAGCACACCAGATCTGTGGATCAATGAGAAGATCTCATTTTTACCCCGCCTCCCTGTTTTAATGGTTCTATTACAGAATCTCTCTGGCTTAATAAAGTGACACCCTCTGTCTGATAATGTTAGTGAAGGTGATACGCTCCCCTGCCTTTGTGGCAATACTCTTCCACAGCTCTACTACAGTGTACGTCAGGACAGCAGGCATAGAGGGACGTGCCTCTTAAGAGTGCTGGAGGGAGCAGCTCCCTCGGACACGTCTGCTCTTCGGGTGTCCCATGGTGAACGTATGGGGCAGCCTGGGCACGTGAGCCCAATCGTAGTGGGTGAATTGCATGTTGGACAGGGGCAGGCGAATGAGATTATAACGATGCCATCTGCCATCGCCTGCCACCTGCAGGTGGCGTGTCCATATGGGCCTGGCTGAGGAGTGGGCACAGGCCAAAACCTAGCCAGGCAGGGCAGGGATAGAGACCTCCATCCACTGGGCTGACATAGGAAAGCGTCCTGTGGGTAATGTCTGACGGCTCAGGCTTCACCATCCAGGCTTTGCCATCTAGCAGGGTCTGCTGTAAGTGGCCAACCAGATTGTGTGCGGAAAAGCCAATCAGGAGGCACTGCGAGAGGTGCTCACAGGCACAGCAGGATGAGACATGGAACTAAAGGCTAGCTGCCATACATGGGAACAAATGCAAGCACAGAGAGAGACAATACTAGGGTGGAATGAGCGAAGACAGCACGCCCTTATGCACAATTATTGCAGACAGACGACTGAGCCCCCTCTCATATGAGTGACAGCTTCTACACCAGCCCCCTGCGCTGACACAAGCTCCCGTTCAATTATGAGGCCCTGTGTGGCGTGGCTGTCTGCGGACGGGAAGCCATTAAACATTCATCAGATGCAGAATGCACGCTGACCCCTCCCATGGCCCCTCAGGGGATAAGCAATGGAGACTTAGAGGTACACACTGGTATGCAGGCAACATTCTGTGGCAAATGACTGTACATATATGATTAACAAGCACATAAACACAGCTGTTGGCACTAAACCCCCCACTACCCACTGCCCCCCTTCCCCTGGCCATAAAACGCAAAAGGGCATGAAATGACAGGACGCAATGAAACTAGTCACTTGTCCTCCTCAGGATCTGAGAGAGTGGGGTGATGAGCTTGTAGATGTGTGGCGAACGGCACATTAGCAAGATTGATGGAGCAACGACATGAGACAAATAGATAGATAACACAGACTGAAAGATAAGGGATTGAGAGAGGAGCGCTGAACCATACAGAGAGACACACTCGTGCGATGCATAGATGAAATAAGCGGAGCCGTTATCAGCATTCACAGTTTGAGTTTTCCTGCAGACTACAGGTGTCTTGATAGCAGCCAGCATGCACAGTCCAGATACAGGTGACTGGAGAGGATAACCTCTGACCCTGGAAATCCAAGGTGGAGTCTCTGTGGGTCAGCTGATGTGCCAAATGCGGGTAGTCTTTAGTCTGTATAAATGTAGCACACGTGTGATGATGAGGGGTGGAGAAGTTTCTGAGCAAAAACAAACAGCTGAGCAAGAGAGGGGGCCTCGCACCCCACAGAGACTCCTCTGGTCTAGTGACTTCCCCTGCCTCAGAATACAATTAGTTAGAGATGCTGTATGCTGTCTTAAGGGAGAAGTTCTGCCAGTGGATGTAAGAGAGGTGATCTCTTGGTGGGGTGGCAGGCCATCAGAGAGTTACTTTAATGCTGTAAACAATTCAGCAAGCAAGTTTATGACAGCAGTCCCAAATTTAGTGAACTGATTTTTGCTTTCATTGTTGTTGTTGTTGTTCTCCTTTGCCAAAAGAGGAGGCCAAAAATGTCAAAACAAACCTGGGTCACTCTTACACAGAATAAGAATTAAAGGGATATAACCTTAGGAAGGGGAAGCAAATCGAAAGATCTGTTTGGAGTGAAGGAGAGAGCGGGAGACAGAGTGAGAGAGAGAGAGACTGAGGTAGGAAGCAGAGAGGGGAGAAGAGCAGGGAAGCAAATAAAAAAAAATGTTCGGGAGACAAATGACAGAGCTGACAAACTCACCGTAAAAGCACGGCCGTGCCACGGAAGCGCTTAGGCGATGTGGTGGGGTGGCATGACGGTCCCCTGCCTCTGCTCTGTATCCCGGAGATGGCGCGGTCGACAAGCCTGGCTCCCAGATCCCCCGACAGCAGACGAGCACTGCCAGGGAACTCTCCCAAGGACAGGGAGGAGAGAAAGAGCGAGCGAGTGCAGGAGAGGGAGGGAGAGAGTGAGGGAGAGATATGAGAGAGAGAGAGAGAGAGGGAGAGAGGGAGGGAGAGAGTGAGAGAGGGAGAGAGAAAGGGGGGGGGGGTGGGAGGAGGGAAGTGCAAGAGAGGCAGATCAACACAAAATTGAATGGTTTAATCTATGCCCCGTGCTGATCATCACTAGGCTAAAACATGCGGAGCAGTGATCTGGTCCCCTATCTTTTTGTGGACGGAGGTGGGGGTTGGAGTGAGGGGAGGGAAGGCGTGGATGTGGCACAGCTGGGGGGAGTGGGGGGGGTGAATGGTGCTCTGTCAGTTTGTAGGCTGGGAATTTTCTTGACGCTGATGAGTCTCAGGGACCCACAGTGTGGGTTTCAGATGAAACAGCCAGGTGTGGTTTCGGGTGGGTCTATATCACAATCACCTGTGCAGAGTAGGCAGATGCAACAGTGATAGCAAATGGCCTTGGCGCCTAGAGTTCAGGCTATTCTGAGGTCAGTTTTTGTAGCAGTCATAGTGCTGCTTAGATTCCATGCCTCTCAATACTTCACACTCCTAATGGCATGTTTGGGTAGTTTTATCTCTTTACCATGGAATGGATCAGAGCTGTGAAAAATGTGTATGCACACAGCCTGCGTGTATAATCTGCAAATGTCTCAATGCAATGTCAGCATGCTGTTGCCAGTGGGACACGCCCCATCAGTAAATAACACACGGCCCATCTCACAGTCAAGGAGAGCATGTACAGCAGGTGTAGAAATGTACAATGTACAACAATATACATAATTGATACTAGGTATAATCCATCACTCAAGGAATAAATGGAAAGAAATGTATGCAGAAAATAATTGTAAAGTGTTCATATTGTATGGGGGACTCCTTTAATACAGTCCTATTAAAACCCATTGATTACCCTTCCCCCTGACTCTGTCTAACTCACACACACACACACACACACACACACACACGCATGCACACTAACACACCTCTGCTTCGCTGTCACATTACACATGAGGGCTTGCTGCTCCCCAGAGTGATGTTATAGCTGCCTGAGCTGAGACGTTCACGGCCCCGGCTGTGGAAGGGGGAGGGATGGAGTCCTGCCCCTGCCCTCCTCCTCAAGCCTCTCTGTCAGGGACTGGTTGGAGCCAGGCCATCTCCAGACGTGATGGGCGGAGTGCTAATTCAGCTTTAGACAAATAAGCTTCACACTGGGTGCCGTGGGAGCTACGTTGGCTTTGATTTGGTTTGTGTCTGAAAGAGCCTGAACACACAACCGTGTTGTTCGGCAGAACACATTCACGTTACAGAATCTGAAACTCCGATCTGTGTCGAGATCAGAACCACTTCTGTAAACAAACAGAGCGGGTGAAACATTTAGGTGAATTATTTACCTCACGCAGTAGCCCCAGTTAGCCATATTTCTAAAAAAAAGCAGATATGCATATTTCCTTGGCTAGTCATCTTCATGCCTTGCTGCATTTGTGATAGTCTAGAACCCTCCGACAACTGCCATATTTGTCATGAGAAGAGACGTCAGCCATTGTATACCCTGTGGCAACCCTCTGTCTGATCCAGTGGGTCACTGCTCTACAGTCTGACATCTGAAAAGATTAGTCATAGCCCTTCAACAGGAACCGTTCAGTAAAGGTTCCACATGAGAACTTCAGGAGAAGATCCTGGCAGCAGATGAGGACAAATACAATTCCAGAACATTCTGATACATTTTTGTTGCATTCTTTGGTATGGGCCTGGCAAATCTGTTGCACATTGTGATTTTGACATAGTACTGTATGGATTGATATTGTCATTACTTAGAAACTCAGTAAGTATTATTGATCAGTTTTATATTACTTATGGTATGCATTATGGCTGACACATAAGTATGTCTCAATGTACTGGTATGAATGAAGTGGAGTGTTTACAGAACAAGCATATATTTGGTAGTAATGATTTAAACACAGGCTTTAAAATGTATGGAGCCATGTTGATTTTTCTGTCTGTAAATGGCATAGAAATTTTCATTTTCATAGGCCTTATTCACAATAAAAGATCTTGCTTTCCTCCGTGATATCACATAAAAAAACTGTTCTTAAATCCCATTAAATCCCAGTCACTACCTCAAGGTAGTATGCCCCTAGGTAGATCAGGGACCAGCAAGAGACCTGTTTCAAGGAGACTCAATGCACGCACAAACACAAACACACACACACACACAAACACAAACATACACATACATACGGTTAAATCAGACAGGGAGGTGTGGAGAGAGGATGATCGTTATTCAGGTTTCATTGAACTGTCAAATATAAGATGGTGGCACACTAGTGATACACGGCACACAAAGCACTCTATGTAGTCTAGGTAAAGACCATATCTCCTGGTGGTCAAGGATGAAAAAAGGCTACCTCCACAGGACTGTGCATTACTGTGAGCTTTGCGGTAGCTCCTTTGTTCGTGAGTAGTGAGGCCAGACTGTCTTAAAGCATGCAGAGAGACACCAATGGGAAATATGAATAAACATTTATGGATGCTGTGGCTCATCAAAAGTGAGTATGGAAGTTGAGCTCTGTTTAAGGTCTAACCCTATGCTTCCACTGCAGAGAATTTTTTGCTGCGCTCTCATTCAGGTTGTATGGGGGCAAAATCAGAGCAAATTTTGCCCCCATACAACCTGAATGAGAGCAAAGCAAAATTCGCTGCAATGGAAGTGCAGGGTAAGAGGGATAGGGGCTGAGTGCTGTCCAAGGTCCTGGAGAGGGAATCAAGCAGGTAGAGTGCTGTACTACAAAGGGATTGTTTCAAGTTCTTTGAAAACAAAGCCTTCATGCTGGGCCTCCATTCCAGACTGAAGAGGAGCAATGGCATGCAAATACCATTGAGAATATCATCAAAAAGAGTGTGACCCTGCACACATGCTTAACTTGTGCATCAGAAAGACAGCCGATTCATATGGGTAAAAATCCGATTTGCCATAAGGACTGAAATGTGAGACTGCACCCCCCCCCCCCCCCCCCCCCCCACCCCCCACTCATCAAGTCTGTTTATGTTGAGAATGTCCAAATACCCTCAAAACAAAATGGTGGTATTACTGTTGCTCTGCCTCAGCAAATGTCAATGTGTCTCAGCAAACACCATCTTCACTTGCCCGTGCTTGTCAGTCTGTTACACAAATATAATTGCATTCTAAAGCAGTGGCCTGAAGCACCCACTTTCCCTCGCTGCCCCTGTCTCTCTGAGCCTGAACTGAGCTGGCATGTCTGGGCTAAAAATTGTATGCTCTTCAAATAACAGACATGTTCCCAATTTTCAGTATTACAACAAAGTTTCCTCGAACTCTTCCTGGCGGAAATTAGAAACACAACAATGGTACCTACTTTCATTAATTTATTTCCCTATATGATACGTACATGCTACTTTTGTAACCATGATTAGCGTCATTATAGTCATATATAGTCATATATAGCATGGTTTCCTGTGATTTTGAGGAAGGATCTAATCACCATACCCTCATTGGCATAACTATTCACTTTCAGCTCTTGCATTATCCAGCTTTCTGTTCAGTAGCGACACATGTTAATTTAAACAGTGTTGTGACAAGTCATTTTAAGCCATACTTCTTCCTATCACCATAACAAGAAAATACTTCTTCACTGTAACAGCCAAACCTTCAATAAGACTTTCTTCTGGAAAATAAAGGAACACAAATAAACATGAACAACACAGGGCTTTGCTAACATACAAGAGAAACTGAACTAGGGAGATTATTTTATGTTGATTTACACTGCCTATGGATGCAAGGGTCTGTTGAGCTTTTTACATCACTTCAGTGAGCAGAACTGTTCAATAGTCCCAGTCATTGTCTGAAAACAGAAAAATTTTATGCATAGCAATGTACCAAACCCAGAAGTACACACGCATCTACATTTGTTTCAGGTGCAGGGTAAATTAAAAGAAATGAATGTTACCTGCACATTGAAGTTGCTCGTAAATGAATATTTATTGTGCAGAATAACAGACAATATTTTGACCATTTCTACCAAACAGACAATATTTGACCTGACAATAACTGCAGGTGTCAAAATGTCTTTCTTGATCTGCAGAATAAATATCCAGCAACATCTGGTGTACATTTGTTCTCATTAAGGCATTCCCACCCATTCTTAAACATGATCAAAAAGGGTGGCAGTCTAATGTGGGTTGCATTGAGAGAAGTCACATACAGCTTCAGCTCAGGGCCTGGATAACTTTTATTTTTACAAATCCATACACTGAATCATGGTGGTGGATAATGAACGCCAGGTCATGAGAACTCACCGATGACATGACAGTACCTAGATGCATGATCTCGTCTGTTACATCCATGAGATCCCTCATGAGATCTGTGTTTACATATTAACATAATATCAGTAAGAGTTGCTTATAAGTCATACTAACAGGCAAGGGTTAGTGAAACAAAAGTAGATGTTCAGACTGCTCCCCATCCATGATTTTAAATAAAGTGAAACAGATTTACAGTTAAAGCCCGTTCTGGTGTCAAGGGAGCCCGTAGCCCTCCATCATGAGTATTTTATAAGAGCCTTTCAAAATTGTGGCCATTGCCTAAACTGGCTCAAACTGGGGAAAACGTGCAGAGACCTATAGGTGTTTATATTTTTTCTGTATAGAGGATATTTTCCTCCCGTTGAGAAACTTCTCAAGGAAAACACAGATCACACTGCCCCCTGTGGTGATGCTGAGTCATAGCACCTTCCCAGCACACAACTGTTCAGCCAAATATACACAAAGCCAGAGACAGGACAGACTTGGAAAAGGACATGTCAGATGCTCAGTGAGTCTGTTTGTCTTCATCAGAGCCAGAGGAGCTGAAACAGTGGGCATGACATTTCACTCTGAATATGAATGTAAATTGGCCGTAAATGAAGTGTCTTCTCTTTGGGCGGTCATGACATCAAGGTCTTTCACCAAGACCCTTCCAGCTGCCTTGAAAGCTCCTCAATTAGTCACCCCCAGTAACTGGAGTCTGTACTTCTCCTGTGACATGGTGAAGACTGCAACCAGCTTATGAGTAACAACTCACCTGAACCTTAACTGAGCCATTTGCGGGCATTTATTTATTTATGATGAGTTGTCTCTGAAAGTATTATCACTTAAAATGAATTACAATCTCAGTAAGAAATGTAGCAACCACACATGCTTAAAGTCATAATGTAAGTAAAATTATACAGCAATATTTATTTCCTTTGTCCAGGGCAATTTAAATTGCTTACAAATTCAAATCAGAATTTTGTATAATTGGGTATTAACAGGAATATCATTTAATAAGTGGTAGTAAAGTACCTTGCTCAGCATTAAAGCTATCTGACATTAAGGCTGTTTCCCATATAAGGTTTGAACTCTGTTTCTTTATTTCACAATCTACCCTGCCATCCTATTTGCCAGGTTCATCAAGAGACAAAATTTAACTGTTAATATGATGATAATTAGTGACTGTCATCTCCTGGCCTTAACTGTAATTATACAGTGTACTTAAAGGTGCTTCATTCTCACTATGTTTTGTTATGTTGTTCTATAGCAATAACTGTATCTTTAACTTTATTACTGTTTCACTCAAAAGTCTGTGTTATTGAGAATGTTATGTTGGAGGGATTGATCTTGTGACCCATTCATTCCAGAATCAGAACCAGCCACACTACCTAAATTGTCAGAACCTGAAATGAAGTTAAATTAAATTAGAAGCCTTAGATGCAATCATAAAACATGTACAACCAGCTGACAAAACCAGTGGGAGGATCGACACTACTAATTTGTCCACTTGACGGAGACAAAATGCTGTGTATTTTGATGTTATGGTGACAATCGTGGAACACTCCACCAGGTAACAAGTACCCTAAGGGACCTCATTCCTTATTTCCATCTTCACCCTTTTCGTTAGTGCAGTGTTTCATACCTAAACATGTATTAATTACTCCATACCAATTAAATTGCTTGTGTTCAGTGGATGCAACCAATACTTTTGGGATTATATTCCCTCAAACACACACACACAGCCATGTTTATTATTTTATTTATTAATATTTCATTTTCATCATTAAATTGTTATTTCATTTGTGTAATACCATTCCCTTTGTAGACAGGTGTGATAAGCGAGATGTACCATTACTGCAGAAATGTCCTCTTGTGCTTCTAGCTCTTCCAATAGTGTTTGTTTTCTACAGACCTCTCTTCACAGTCCCAGTCTCCTTCCTCTTATAAATTGTCTTGCTTCATTCCCCTTTTGCTACCACCTCTCCCTTTTTAAGGTCTGTAAATTCAAACATGATGAGGTCAGAATAATAGCTTACACCTGTCTCCTCCCCACTTCTCCCTTTATAGGGTCTGTATGCATAAATATTATATGATGTCACAGTACCTTAGCCTAAGCTTTAGCCTAACCTAAGCTTTATTCATTATCAGTCATGTCAAATATGATGTCGCAATATCTTACTCCCTGTCCCTTCCCTCTCCCCTTCCACAGATCCTTCCTACAACATCTACTCCCTTGATCAGTATGTAAGCTTAATGTGATGTCACAATAGGTATACCTCCTACCAGTTCAACTCATGACACAGAGAGCCCTGGGATGATCTCTGTCTTCTGATGAAAGTTACTTTCCTTCCTCTATACTATCCTATACTCTCTGTCACCTGCCCCTTCCCCACTTTTCATAATACTGCTGCCCTCTCACAATCTCCCATGTACCTCTCTTTTCCTGCAGCCCCTCCCCTCTTCTCTGCTCAGTATGCTTCAAATAATGTCACCATAGCTACCAGTTTAGCTGATAACACTTTATAAAGGAAGATTATGAGATCGCTGAGACCATCACCATCCTCTTCTGCTGAAAGTTCCTCTTCTTCTTCTACCCCTTTCCATAATCCCTGCTTTCCACCCCCAACACATACACGTACATGCACAAACACACACACCACACACACACACACATTCACACACAGGCAATGTTTTATTTCATCAACATGTGGAATTGCAAGAAGTACACAGATGAAAGTACAATGTAAAATGTTTCAGTGTCAATGCACTGAAACATTGATGTGGAGAGTAACTGTAATCAGGTAGATCAGTACAATAGCTGTTCATGAAAACTGGTCAGTTTGACTGGACGTTTCCCCACAACATGAACATTCTAACAATAAGTTAAGACCACCAATGGCATTATATTTCAAAATGGTAACTTTCAGTATTTGAATAACAGTGAAATCTAATACATTATCACGTCATATTTGCAATCACATCCTTTTTTCATTTTGTGTGGCCTGTTTTTAATTTTACATTTACCTTTTTTGTTATTAAGCAGATGCTCTTATCCGGTGCGACTTACAAGTCTTGTAACTGAGTAAATTCATGCCAGTATATTTATTGTACAAGAGTCAGTGAGTACATTTATGTTTATGTTTATGACCTCCAGCAGATGTAGCAACTCAAATGTGGCTGGGCCAATGTGTCATATAGCTATACAAGTTAGCTAGCTATATGAGGAATTGACATGAACTTAGCCAACTTTCTAGCTGACTAGCTGGCTAGTTTTTGTAGCTTAGCTACCTAATACAGTAGCTAGCAAACTAACTCACTAACTTCATCACAGCATATGCCCCACTCCTCTCCCTCCAGTTCCTTACCCTCACAGAGACGTGAATCACCCTGAACAACACTGCAACCCTGGCAGCCCTCTCTGCTGCATACTTCTTCTCCCACACTCCCTGACCCTCTGGCCAAGGTTATGGGACTGAGCTGTTCATATCTCAGCTGTGGAAATTGTCTGTACTCCCTCTCCCTCATCTCTCTATCTCATCTTTTGAATTTCATGCTGTTACTGTCACTAACACTTCTAGAATGTGCATTGTTGTTGTTTATAGACCACCTGGCCCCCTGGGAGACTTCCTTGAGGAACTGGATATTCTCCTCAGCTCCTTCTCAGAGGATGGACTACTACCCCCCCACTGGGGGACTTCAGCATTCACTTAGAGACCCCACTCCTTTGACATTGCAAAATAAAGACAGTATGTCATCTGCCCAGCGGCTTAATGATGCAGTACGTCGTCTCAGGTCGATGTGTCTTAAATTGAATGGCAGAATATCGTCAAGTTGCCACCCTCTGGCCAGAGAAGGAAACACGCTGAATGAAATTCAGTGAACAAGATGTATGCCTCCTGAAAGAACTGGTGGAATTGGATGATTCAGCAATCTTTGTAGTCACTTTCTGAGAGAACTGGAGTAGCGCTGTGTTCCTCTTTCCTGTCTTCCCATACTCCCTGTCCACACACCCTCTCCCCCTTTTACAGTTGCACTCCTCCATGTTTTAATATCTCTTTTCTCACTTGCCTCCTGCCTCCTTGTCTTTCTGTAAAGCGGTAAAGTATGCAGAGTCAAATATGCAGGTAGTTTTTAGACTTTCGTGGGCTACCTGCTCATCTTTACTGATTACACACTATAAAAGGAGATTGCCTTTGTCTACTTCTTCCCATAATCCCTGAACCCTATATTATTTCTGCAGCTCCCCAACCCATCCCATAAATGTCAATAAGGATGTCTCTATGTAAAATAAGTCCAAAGCAAATAACTGGGTTCAAATTACTCAGCGTTTTATCTGTATGTGGCTGTGTAAAACTTTCATCTTGATACATCAAATTAAGGACTCCCTGGGGTAATTTTCACATACTAACTTTTGTACAGAACGCCATAATTTCAATTTCCGACAATGAATACATTAAACAATAGCTAGAAGGCATCCGGAAAATAATTTTTCATCCGTCAAAATGACATTTTTACAAGTTTGAGATTAAATAGTTACGGAACCAATTTAAAACATGCTGCCAAATATTCCCCCAGAGTTATATTTTATTGATCCAATGGAATTATACTTCCACGCACAGAGAACTGCATCAGAACTATTCGGTTTAATTTCGAAGACAAAACGTTTAATTTTGATGTTAGTACGCGTCAGTGATATCACTGGGAATTAGAATGAATATCTCTTGTTTTAGGATTACACTTTTTTGGATAATGTCACAAAAGTGATGCAAGTAACACTCCACATGTATGTATTCTTAGCAAAATTAGATTAATATTTGCATGCACTCTACAACTAACAGAAAATAATGTGTAATTAGCTAACGTTGGCAGGTACGAAAACAATTTCAAAATGGAGAACCCGTTTTCACAGCCTCACTAGATGTGTGAGATAGTACCATTATTATTTCGAATCTATTCTAGTTAGCACGTCTAACTAACTCGCTAGCTAGCTAGCCAACACACTTTGGAAAGTGAATATTTGACGTCATTCTAAAGTGACTTTCGGGCAGGTCTGACAACTTCCCGCTTGGGTTCGTCACACTCCGCGGAGGTTGCGAGATGGTACGTGCAGGTTGACGGGGTGAAGAAACACGCTAAAGTGAGCTGGCGCATGTGAAGTGTGTGTGTGTGAAACACTTTTCATAGTTTTTAAACCACAATCGATCTGTTGGGAAACTGGATTATGGCCATGCAGGACAGTCCAGGTTAGTATTATTCGCACCACACTTTACCAATCTAGCCAAACGAATGCATTAGCTAACATTAGCTGGTAAGTATATACCGATTGAAATTGGTATTTTGAGGGTATATTTAGCATAGCACGTCTGCACAAAGTTTTTGAGGTTGGCTTTGTATAAAATGCTTCTGAATGTTAGCTTGCTAGTTATATATTGTCCTTGTTGAATGTGATCAAACTAGCCCGACTTCGTCTGCTCTTCAGGCGGCTTGCAGTGGGGTTTTACTGGGCCTGGATTTAGCGAGCTACTTAGCCAGCTAGCCAGCTGCAATGTTTATATAGCTAGCTAACATTTTCATATTCAGTACCCCTGTGTTGCAATATAGGTAGCCATGTAACCAATCATCAGTAATTAAACATAAGATTATATTTACTTTTTAGTGTGCACGTTATTTAAAGGCTTTAGTTCTACTAGTTAGTTAGCATCGTTGAGGGACATTAGCTAAGTTAACCACCGTTGAAAGTGCAGATGGCTAGCTTTAGCTAGCTGTACCAGAGTTACAAAGATAAGGCTAGCTGTAAGCTATTCTGACATTGGAGTGTCTTGCTGGTCAGTAGTGAGTAGGCAGTTTATCAACATTTAACTAGCTAGACAAAATTATTGAATGTGAAAGATACGAACACCAAAGATGTCTTAAGCGCTTCTGTCAAGTGCTTAGCTTATAGTCAAATTACTGGAGTCAAGCACCTAGCTTGCTAACAGGATAATTCAGTAGGCTAAACTTTGGTCAGCTGTGTCATATTGTGTGTTGTTGGCACTGACCCTAGCACAGAGCCGATCTCTGTTGAAACATGAAAGATGGGATGACGGACGGTGAAATGCAGAGTCAATGACTCTGAGGTGCTAGCTAGCTAAGTAGACTACATGTAAGAAGCCACAAACGTATCGTGGAGAATTATCTTGATTTGCACAGCCCTCCATCTGTCTAGCATCATATGATTACTGTTAGTACGTTAGGTACATTTAGTACGCTCAGTTAGTCCAGTTTTCCCGGTAAGTGACAAAGGTTGCACCCTAAACCGCCCCTACACCCTTGTTCACTGACTCCTCTGACTTGGACGTACGCTGGCCACCATATAAGTGTGCCGTGGTGCATAGGTTATAAATGTTTTTCTGTCACTGTTGTGTATGACATATGATATACACCAATTAATTATCCAAGAATAGTTTTACATACATGGCTTCTTATGGAAATAAAGTAATAACTACTTGACTAGAATAACATGATCCAGCACACTAACTCAATGCTTACTACACTAATACCCCCTGGCCCTGGGTAATGATATTGGGTCTGATAAACCTGCGAAGTCTCATATAGAACAACACCAAACCCAGGAAAAACCCGGTTTCCCGAGTCAGTATAGAGTATAAAACCATTAACGTTAATATGAGTCTTCCCCATGTTATTTGATTTTAAATAATATAATGTATTCTTAACGAAAATAAGCAGCAACACATATTTAAAAACTAAAATTAATCCAAGCTTTCATCCAAAATGAAATCTTGTTGTGAATTATACATGAGATGACTCTGTTACTTGAAGTGTCCTTTGTTGTATTTCCCCCTCTTTTTCAGTTTTTCTTTTTCCCCTTTTCAGTGATGGGGAAAAAAAATCAATGCATCTCTGAACTGGAACTGCTGAAGAAAACTAGAGTAATGTTATTCAAACTGAGGAGTACAATAGGGAATTGCCCATGGGTCTTGGTGTGAATATTAATTTTAATTAATATTCTGATTGGCTGTAATCACACTTGAAAACAAAGTCAAAGAGTATCACTAATTAAAAATCAAACAAGTTCATTATTGTGTGTTGCCTGCATGCATTTTAACTCTTAAACTCATTACTAATATCAGAGATGGTCAAATTTTTGGGGTAGGCATCCTTATGAAAAAATGGTTTTGATCCTCACAACCTCAGGTTGCCTGGTAATAGTGACTGGTAATACAGAAGGAGCTTGTGGGATTGATGCACATTGTAGCAGTGTAATCACTGTAGTCACAGTGAGGCAATATATATATACTGCAGACAGAAGCGGCAACATGAAATGGCCAAGCATGTTCCATTAGCTGTTTTCCTCTTGCTTTCTTCTTGCTGTACATGTGTGCGATGAACTGGCTTTTACTGTTGCCCAGACACCATTTTGATGTATTCTGTTTAAGAATTGAACACAACAACAAGCTGATAACTACACAGTTTGAAACTGTGTTATGTCTTTTAGGCTTGAAGTCCACTTCACCCTCAGTTGTGTGCCAGGAGGGGGAGGGAGAGGAGGAGGGGGAGCAGGAGGAGTCTTTGCTGTCTCCTGGTGAAAACAGCACGTCAGATGAGGAGTGGCACCCGCGTACAGACAGAGCACGGGCAGGTTTGTGTGCGCACATGTGTGTCTGGATGGGTGGCTGGCTGAGCTGGGCTTTACTGAGTGTCTCTGTGTGAATGTCACAGGCATATCAAGGAGAGAGAAGAGGAAGTGTCTGAAACCAAACAAAAACCTTTCCAGGCGTCAAGTATTGGTCCACAGTGAGGTCGAGCAGGAGGACCCCAGCAATTCAGATGATGGCTTTTGTGAGTGACAGTCATGCATTTGAAGAGGGAACCCTGGGCACTACAGATATGTTCCAATGTTCCAAAGTTTTTGGTTAATTTTTAAAGGATTTCATAGCAAGACACTTAAAGTTCATATGAGTATTCTCTTCCATTTATTATATTTGAGGGAATTCTCAATATTTCTTTCCTCTTTGAGTTCTTTGAGTTCTTTTTTATTTGTGTTCATATGTTTGGCGTTTTTTCTTTCTTCCTCTGTCTTCATCACATCACAGTTCAGATATGGTGGGCAGATATTGATATTTCATGTGGTATCAGTAAAATATTCTCTCACCCTTCCTCTGGAGTTTCTCAGATTAATGTGATTAAATTAAAGTTAAAAATGGCCAAGATTGGTTACCAAGAAGTGGTAAACTTACTCAAAATATATTCACCTCAAGATAGTTCAAACTAGGTTTGAATATAGTTGAACACCTCAATATTTTGACAGTATTTTGAGAACATTGATTTGTATGATGATGAACGCTACCTTACTGCTGTGAGGTAATAGCTTAAATCTGCATGCTCAGCCTTGATACAGCTCCTACAGTACAGGCAGATACTGCATATGAAGAGGGCCAACTGACATATGCTTAGTATATATACTATGCAAGAAAAAGTAAAGAATGTGGGTGGCTGCCAAGCACATTAACTTGAGCTGGGTTTTACATGTTAGAATGAAGTAACCTCAATGGCCTGAAGGTACATTGTAGCAAAATTTAGATTAGGAGATGTAATGAAGTTCTGTGCCTTGAATTGCTCTCTCTTGAAAAGTCTCACACTGTCCTTCCCTCTGCTGGCAGACTGTGAGGAGTGCCAGTCCTTCTACAGGGAGCAGTGTGGGAGCCACGGCCCTCCCTCCTTCACCCCCGACTCTCCCACTCCGCTGGGGGTTCCCCAGAGAGCCCTCCTCACTCTCCCTCAAGGCTTGGTGATTGGCCGTTCCAGTATTCCTGGTGCAGGCCTGGGGGTGTTTAACCAGGGCCAGGTAGTACCTGTTGGAATGCACTTTGGACCCTATGAGGGAGAGGTGACCAGCAGAGAGAAAGCCAATGAGAGTGGCTACTCATGGGTGGTGAGTCAGTTGTTATGGGCAGTATGACACAAGGCGGCATTGGTACAAAATAGTGTAGCTTGTATTGAACAGTGGAATATTCTACATGGGGAATATTCAGGTATTCATAGGACCAAATTATTATGTTATTTGTCTGTTAATACACACGATTAAGAGTTAACCGTTCAAATCACAATGTACTGTAAAAAGCATATTGCACACTATGTTTCAAATAGAATCCTTGGCTGCCACTGAAAGTGTATGGGAAACATGCAAAATGTATGATCAATCATTACTTTTGCAGTGTCTGCAATATTCGATTGAAACGACTTCTTTTGACCTCTCATAGGCAAATGCTAGTTACATGTTTCCCACTTGATTGACCAGATGTTATGTAGCTATGTTAATGGCGAAGTATTGAATACCATTTGTAATAGAATATTTTGAATGCAGAAATGTTCAGTTTACCAAATCCTGTTGAACCCTATTGTTTTCTCAGATCTGCAAGAAGGAGAACAAGTATGAGTATATCGATGCAGTGCGGGACACTCACTCCAACTGGATGAGGTAACAAATATCTGACTACATCCCATTTTTCCTGTCACTCTGTATAGACAGTATACACAGTAGATATGTGGCAGGTGACTGTAAATTTATTTCCTGCTCTGCCTTTGCAAGTAGTAAGGCCCTACATAGCTATTGGAGTTTACATAGTCATTTGTGTTTCTAAACTGAATCAGGTTATTTGTTTTTATCTTTTAATGTATAATGGTGGTGTCTTCTAATGGGCTGTAATTTCACCTGAATTAGGATATCTTCAAATTACATAGTATTGATAATGCTCTTTATTTATCTCCTTTGCTTATGAGGTATGTGAACTGTGCTCGCAATGAAAAGGAACAGAATCTGGTGGCATACCAACACAGGGGGAGTGTCCTGTATTGCTGTCTCCGCCCTATCGCCCCAGGACAGGAGCTGCTGGTGTGGTATGCTGAAGAGTATGCCAAGGACCTGGGAGTCACCTGGGACTGCCTGTGGGACAAAAAGTGTAGCCCTGCAGGTATCTGTCTGTTTGTTTCTCTACCTTTATTCTGTCATTGGTTTGACATACTTGAGGTTTTTGTACGATATTGCACCAAGTTACTGACAGTAAGGGTATGACCTTGTGGCAGAAATATAAGGTCCACCACAGCAGAAGAATTGTCTCCGTATAGGGAAACTGGAGGTGACTCTTGTCAGCTATTTCCAGAAGACAGTGCCTCATTCTACAATTGACACATCATATAAATTTAAGTTGGACACTTGTTGTTTACCCCTCTTTTCCTGTTTTTCTGTCCTGTCTCTATCCTAGAGAAGGCTACAGAAGGAACCACGGAGGTCTTCTCCTGTACTCAATGCCAGTTCTCCTTCACTGCGGAATTCTATCTCCACAGACACATCAAGCGGTCTCACCCTGAGGAGTACCTGAAGCTGCTGAAGTCTGGGTCAGTCAGACCTGTCAGCATGTTTCCTGTCAGTGGCCGGGACCAGAGTCCCCCTCCCTCTAACGAGCTTCCCGCCCAAGCTCATCCCTGCTCAGCCACTTGCAGAGCACTCTTAGGTTCTCAGAACGGGAAGCGCTGCATCCAGTTAGAAACGCCAGCAAAATTACCAAACAAGCAAATTCACAGTGACGAGAGTCCACACTGCTGCGCTCAGTGTGGGGTGAGCTTTGACGACTCGGAAAGCCTTGAGGCTCACCAGTGTGCTGAAACTGGGGACAAGCCGTACTGCTGCTCTCAGTGTAAGAAGAGTTTCACCCGGTCATGTCACCTCAAAAGACACGAGCGAACGATCCACACGAAGGAGAGGCCGTACTGCTGCAGCCAGTGCGGGAAGTGTTTCAGCCAGTCCGCGGGCCTGAAGAGGCACCAGCAGGTCCACGCCGACGGGAGACAGCACCACCTGAGTGCGGAGGTGTCCTCCCGGGTCTTCTCGTGCTCTCACTGCCTCTTCTCCTTCACTTCCGAACTCCTCCTCCACAAACACTTTAAGCGGCATCACCCAGAGGAGCACGTCAAGCAGCTCGAGTCTCAGTCATTAAGACCAGAGAGTCCGCCTCCTGGACACACCCAGGACCACCCGTCCCCGAATGCCCCCCCCACCCCAACTCAGACTGCATTGGGCACTCCCACAGCGCACAGAAACTCAAGAAAGGGGAAAATCTTCCGGCGTCTGGGAACTTCGGTATCAAAACGCCAGCAAATGCATGCGGTAGAGAGACTGTTTAGGTGCACCCAGTGTGGGAAGGGTTGCAAAGATGCAGAGAGCCTTAAAGCCCATCAGTGCTCCGAAACGGGGGAGGGACCCTACTTCTGCAGCCAGTGCGACAAGAGCTTCACCCGCTCGTGCAATCTCAGGAGGCACGAGCGAACGATCCACACAAAAGAGAAGCCGTACTGCTGCAGCCAGTGCGGGAAGTTTTTCAGCCAGTCCGCGGGACTGAAGAGGCACCAGCAGATCCACGCAGGCGGGAGACATGGTCGCAGCATGGAGGTGTCCTCCGAAGTCTTCTCGTGCGCTCACTGCTCCTTCTCCTTCACTGCGGAGCGCTACCTCCACAAGCACATGAAACGGTACCATCCTGTAGAGCACCTCAGACTGCGCGGCTCTGGGCTGGTTCAAGCGGCCGAGGCTGGGGACGGCCCACACTGCTGCTCCCAGTGCGGGAAGAGCTTCACCTGCCTGAAGAGCCTCAAGGCTCACCACTGCATGCGGTCGGGGGAAAAGCTGTACCTGTGCACCGACTGCGGGAAGAGCTTCACGTGGTTCTACAGCCTCAGGCAGCACCAGCGCATCCACACCGGGGAGAAGCCTTTCAGCTGCACCCAGTGCGGCAAGTGTTTTGTGCACTCGGGACAGCTGAACGTGCACATGCGAACTCACACCGGAGAGAAGCCGTTCCTCTGCACCGAGTGCGGGGAGAGCTTCCGCCAGTCGGGGGATCTGAAGCGGCACGAGCGGAAACACACGGGAGTGAGACCGTGCCACTGCCTCGTGTGCGGGAAGAGCTTCAGCCGCCCTCAAAGCCTTAAAGCGCACCAGCAGCTCCACACAGGGGAGAAGCTGTACCGCTGCACTCAGTGTGGGAAGAGTTTCGCCCGAAGTTGGCACCTGAGAAGACACCATCAGAAAATGCACTCCTAATGAGCTGAACTCTGCCAAGGGGAAAATGCATTCACAGAACGTGCACAGGGTTCATTCTGATTTGTCCTTACACGCCTTTTTTTGGTATAATCTCACATCCGTATTTGGTCGGAAATGTTCATGCCTACAAGCATAATATGGACAACACATCCAAAGTTCCTTGGGTCAGAATATAGGTCTTCTACAAAGAATAGGTAGCAATATGCTGTTAATAAACCATTTCTTGCAGAAGATACTCTCCATGAACTACTTAATGGAGCTGGAAAAGTGTGAATTACTTTTGTGTCAGCAGATTAAGTAATGTCTTCACTCAGTCATGCATCATTGAGGTGAAAAATGAACCAAATGTGTATAGATTCCAATTAGAATTGTACTTAAGTACATTCTCCATTTTATGTGCAGTTAAACTTTATTTTTGAAGACAGTCCAGTATTTGGGACTTCACATTCTTTTTTTTGGAAGTGCAAACAGGTAATTGGTCAAATTCAGATTTTACAGGAAAAAATTTTTATATATACATGCACAAATATTTTCATTTTGGTGTCAATGTTACATGAACTGCACATGCAGTTTCTGTACAGATTTATCACACAAATCCTGTGTGCAGTGTTGACTTATTTTTGCAAGGACTTAATCCCAGAATTCATGCAAAAATGTATGTACATAATTATTGAGATAATTAAAAAACTTGACTTTGCATGTTTTTGGTGTCCATTTCAATAAGTTGCCTGTATTTTGTGTTCATTTCAGCCTTTAGCATCTCCCCGCTCAAGAAAAGTGGGGGAAAAAAAAAATGTAGTTTTATATACATAAAAAATGCTTTCCATACTCTGCTTGTATACAGTTAGTAGTATTTAAACGGCCACATACACATCCACTTTTTTTTCACTGCTTTTCTTAAACTAAATGAAGATGTAGAGAGGTGGTAGATAAAGACAAATCATATATCAAGGGGATTTAAGTTCAGTTGCTATTAGGATTGGTCCATTTTTAACAAAATTGTATTTCAAACATTTTATATTTATTTCATATTAACTGTTAATAAAACATCTGTTTTGAATTGTAGAATATGTTGAAATTTAAAACTTGCACACAGACTAGAGGACAAAAAATGTCAACTGATACTATAACAAGCCTTCATGTCACTTGAGCAAGCATGTAATGGGGAAGAAGTTTGCAAACGTCTGTCAGCATTAACTTAAGTTAGCTCGATATCTTTCACACTCCAGCACAGCAGGTGGCGGTATTACATCTATTAGTTGATTTACACTTCTCCATTACACACCGTTCAACTACAACGACACTGATGATCAACGAAACAGGAGTGATGAGCAGCTCAGCAGGTTGGTGGCTTGCAGCCTCTGTTACGTGAGTTCTGTTATTAGGTATGTGAAATGTGAAACATTCATTAATGCAGGCACTGTCACATGAAATGTTTGTGTTAGCATTGAAACAATCAGATAACAAAAAATGCACAAGCAGATGGCACAAGCGCAAAGTAAAGAGAATGCGGCCATAACTGTACAGCTGGCTACAGTTTGCTAAAGGAAAATAGGCGGCATTCTTAGCTTCTTACTGTGGTAACCAACAGCTGGCAGCTATTCACATGGCTTTACTACTGAAAGTATCTAGCTAGCCAAAAGGTATTTCATCCAAATCATTGATCATAAAAAATTAGTTTATTAATTATCCTACTACTACTTTTGTTGTTATTATTATTTTATTGTATTTTATATTATTGGGCATGACAAAATGAAAGAAAATTTGAAGAATGGCTACTTACAACATTGGTAAAATGTGTTTCTTACTTTACCTTACTGTACTAGAATATGCATTTTGTGGCCTATTTTTTGGAGATTAAAAGTCAATAGAGAAGTTAAATGAGGAAAAGGAAATTTAAATGAGCAAGAGAAATTACATATTTACCTCATGGCACAAATTGCTACCCTCCATAGTTCCGAAACAAAATTATGTACATAACAAAAACAAACTTCCAAAACAACACATTGTTGAATTTAAATTCTTATATTGTACAAAAGTCATTAAAATAAGTATCTAGATATTGCAATATTTAACTTTTGAAATACTCAAATAACCTGTTGTGAAATGTAAGAGTTTGCAGTTAGCATTAGTATAAGAGTTTAGCAATGAAGTCAACATTTAGACATCACTGTTACACATTAAATGAGCTACTCTTGATTCAGTGGTGAACTGAGTCAATGGAGTGGTAGAGGAGAATATGCCTGCAAGTACTGTACACAGGTAGTGAGTAATGCGTAACAGTGTCTGACGTGGGGATGACTATACATTTGATGTAATCTGTTAGATTTTAGGCCTGAGGTTGTTGTCACCCTGATGAAAATGAGAAAGGGATGGAGACTCTCCTCTGTCCTGGAAAGAACAGCATTGTCATGAGGAGTGGCAGCCACTACTGGCAGCATATGGACTGGTTAGTTTAGTTTACTTGGTTTAGTTAGGTAAGTTTGTGTATGCTGTTGACTGTTATCCATGTGTGGGTGAGACAGGGCTGTTCAACAAAACGAGTAGGACACTGAACAAGCATCTCTGCAAATGTCTGTTGTTGAACTGCAGTGAGAATGAGGAAGAAGAAGAGCAGCAGCAGCAGCTGAAGGGACCCAGGAATGGAAATGATTACTTCTGTGAGAGGAAAAACTCCATATATTACATAGAAGACTGGAATATATTTTTTTCTAATATCTTAAATCAGAAACTTGCAGTAACCTCAATCTACTGTGTGGATGAGGTTCAAAACCTCTTCCACTGAAAGGCTTCTTAAAAGAGGGTATTGTTCATACACAATGACTATACTGTAGTTCATGGTTTAAGTACTGTAATGCCACAATTGAATGCAAACATATGGCACAAAAGTAATTCTGTAAATTACGCTTTTTTAATTATAAAGTGTGATAATGCCAAAGTGAAAACATTGCAATGCAAAAAAAAGCATCACGTTATCACACTAATTTGTGAGGTCAGGCAGTTTGCCAGTTCAAGCCACCTGAACAAGACATGTTTTTGTGTAGAAAATATCAATACCTAATTTTACTTATATCTCATGAACTGGAGCCTGAAATGAGTTGCAAGTGAACATCCCTCTCTCCCTACTGGCAGACTGTGAGGAGTGCCAGTCCTTCTACAGGGAGCAGTGTGGGAGCCACGGCCCTCCCTCCTTCACCCCTGACTCTCCCACTCCGCTGGGGGTTCCCCAGAGAGCCCAATTAAAAAGTATTCCAAGCAGAATTGTTGGCTGGCAAGATGTTTTGGAAACATGCAAAATATATACATAAACCTTCAAGCAATAGAATGGTAATGACTTGTTTGAAGTGACTTAATCACATAGTGAAATGCATGTTGTATATATATTATCTACTTGATTGATTAGATATGATGCATCTATGTTGTCTGACTACACAGTATTGAACATATTCCATGGGCAATAGTGGGTTTTGAATATAGAATTACTCCAGTGTACCTGCAGAATCATATTGTTTGCTTAGATCTATAGGAAGAACCAGTGCAGAAGAACCATGTCTTCTGCACTGAACCTCTGCATCTAATGCTCTGTCAACCACCTTGGAGAAGGTTGTCCTTAGAGATTTAGAGTAATGCTAATAGCTAATAGTATAGACAATTATAGTAATGCTAATAGCAATTGATCCCCTCCTTGTAAGGTATGTGGAACCGTGTTCGCAATGAAGAGGAACAGAATTTGGTGGCATACCAGTGGCACAGTGTGTGTATCTTGTACCATTGACTCAGCCCTATAATCCCAGGCCAGGAACTCCCGGTTTGGTACACTGAGGAGTACTGCAAGGATCTGGGGACTGCCTGTGGGACTACAAGTGTACTCCTGGAGGTATCTTTCAGTTTGACCGTTTCCTCCATTTACTAAATTGGGGCATTTATGTTTGTTGCAACTTCTGTTTCCCAATCAGAAAATCCAAACAACCTTGTAGTCCACCCTGTGCAAGTTCATTTCACTTTGCCAAGCCCCAGGCTTCACAACATCTGAAGCAACTGTGACCAACTCCTGGAGGTGAAGTTACTGCCTGAAACTATAGCTTTGTCCAGATAATCCTTGTTATATATGCAAGGCTGGCTTCTTAACTCTATTTTTCTCCCTCCTCTAGGAAGGAGTGTGTGCGAGTTCTCTTATGTTTTCACCTGTACTCACTGCCACTTTCTGTCAGCTTCAGAACTCTGCCTGCAGAAGCACATTGAGCAGTCCCACTCCAAGACTTTTAAAGGTCCTCAGCAGATTCAGACTGGAGAGAGATCAAATTGCTGCATGGAGAGTGGACAGATTTTTGATCAGTTAATTAGCCTAAAAAGACACAAGCAGTGCCACACAAGAGAGACACCTTACCTACCTGGACAGATATTTTGTTGTTAAATGATTGAATTCCAAATATGACTCAACTCTTGTGCTTACAAAAGACATTATGTGAATTTGTAAAGCAACATTAGACATATAACAGATTCTGAGATTTTTAAATAGTCGACAGTCCAAATTGCAGATGCATCAGCCACAGAAACGGCAAAATTATTTCATGTAAGGGGAACAGTGTTGAAAATCTTGACTGCATATGCCAAACAAGGAAAAACTGCATGAGGAAAGCAGAACAGTGATTGTAATTTGAAGCTCACCAACAGGGATAGATGGACATTTAACAGGATAACCTGGTGTAATGAGCACAAAATCTGAGCAGTGGAAGAAAGTACTATCATCTGATGAGTTATCTTTTCCTACATCTGGATGGGTTTGGAGAAAGCCAAATGAAGCCCACGTTGTCCAACTGTTAAATATGGTGGTGGATCTGTTATGGTATGGGCAGCCATCTCATGGGACTCATTAGGTCTGATTATTACTCTGCACGGTAGAATTAGGGCCATTTTACTGCGACAAGGTGCACCCTGTGGTGCAGACAGTGATTCCTCAAGATGTTCCTATATTCCAAAAAGATAACGCTCCCATGCTCACTAATGGATGGATTCAAGAGTGGCTTCATGGACACCATGATAAAGTCAAGCCTTCCAAGGCATCTCCAATCACTGGATGTAAACATAATTGAACATTTGATTAGATTTTCACCTCCTTCACCTCTCAAAGAACTGGAGGCTTTCTTAAAGAGTGGTTCAGGTTTGAACTGTTACTAGCAAATTTTGGCCCAGTTCCTTAGTTAAATATTCATATATAATTTGGTGTTTCCATAATTTTTCTACTCCCTGTATGATCTCCTTTGAAGTTGACACCTGTGAAAGTAATATTTGCATTATTGTAATTGCTTTGACTTGGCCTCTACATCTATATATCTAGAATTATTTGAACCCAGTACAAAATCACAGGTTACTGTAACATGCAGGGGCCAGACAAATTCATCCAAGCAGACTGATGATCTTTTTCATGCTTTACTTCCTGGATCCAGCACTTAGATGTCCTCCATGAGCTGAGGACTACAATAGCATACAGGAGCACTAATGGTGCTCACAATCCTTAGAATACTACTTCAGCATTGCAAACCACTATCCTATTATTGGTTTCATGGAAGCTTCCCCTATTGCCTGATTGATTCCAGGGTGATATAATCATTCCCACTGCACAAAACAAAATGGATTCCATTTTTCTGCTCACCTGTGCTTGGATGAAACCATGGCAGAGGTGGAATACTGCATAGATCTCCAAAGAAAATAACTGCTTGGATCATGATTAGAACATATCTCACTTTTTCAACACATCCCTATTTATTGACTGTAAATTATGCATGAACATGTCAACTTAATTCAGAATGAAACACTGTTAAAATGCAACAAATTAATGTATTTTTTCAATGGTTGTAAATTACAGGAGAGAGACAAATTAAAAAGTTCTCAGAAACTGTTATGCTCACTTATCAGTGCAGGATTAGTTTGAAGTTCCTCTTGGTTGAGGCAGAGATATGGAACGAGCTCCTGCCACCTTATAACAATACTATCAAGGCATATTGATATCCACACACCTCACCAACAAAAAAGCAAAATGTACAATTCAAGGTGCCTATTAGAAAAGCTGTATAATACAGTAAGAAAATGTAGCTTTAAATCTAGTCTATTACATCATTGCACTGCTACTCTTTATAGCCACTGTTGTATCTGTTGGTTTGATGGTTTCCTGTACATATAGTTGGAAACACACTGCCACACCACATTTTCCAGCTTCCTTTGACTGTGTACAAATTCACTTGTTTGTGGTAAGATATTACTCTGTAAACTTGGCTCTTTTAAATATCACTTGTTACAGTATCTAGTATGAGAAACAACCATTACGACACACAATCAGGTGAAGTATGTTACTGCACTTGTAACAGACTGGTTAGTACAAATTAGCGATTCAGCCAGTAACAGCAGAGGTATGTGGAGTTCAGCTGTGGGTAACGTAGTTCACCTGCAAGTCCAGCTGTAGTTCCTGATGTTCATTTCCCCATTTGAGTTCCAGTTTCTGCCAGACATATCCATGTTTTCTTTTGAAATACAGAATTATCCACAAGAAAGTGAAAGCCCAGCCATAAAAAAAGAACAGATTTCCATGGATGTTTCACTGTTAGGTCCCTTAGTGCTGACGGGGAATGCCGGCAGGTGTATTTCCAACCCAAGAGGAGTCTCTTTATTTTGAAAAGAAAATGGTAACAGAGTATTTGACTGCTATGGTAATAGTTTTAAGGAATAATGGAAAGGCAGTCTGTCCTGTTCAATACAAAAGGAAGGTCAAGTATCAATATAACAGGAAGAAAATGGCTATAATACACTGAGAGCACAGAGTGTATAGGAAATGAGATGCACTGTTTAAACTGGCTGCTATGTTGGGTGTCTGTGGAGCCAGTCCCATTTCTGCTTCCAGCTGGGTTTAGAGACCTGTTTTTGGCCCCAGTGAGTCCCTGAACAATTGTGCAAGTTACAGTGATACAAAGGATATAACAGGTTTGATCCATACATTATGATTACAATAATCTGAGAGATTCACATGCATACTGAACGTAGTTTGATGCACATCAAAAGGTCTACTACCTGTGACAAAGTTCCTGTTCAGATGTTCTGAATGTAGACCTTGCAGGATGAAGACAAATTGGAGGATAAAGACTATTATTATAGGATCTTGACCTCAAACCTCAGTACTGTACCAGCAGCAGGTGGAGAGAGAGACTGTACCATAACCACTGCCTTTACAGCATCCCATTTTGTCCCAGTATAAATGTTATGGCACAGTCATACAGTTACATTACCTAGGAGAAAGTACAGAGGAACCTGCCCTTTCAGAGGAAAATACAAGAGCAAGAAAGGTTTCTTGAATTTCTTTGTTTGCTCCTTGTTCAGCAAACACATGGAAGGCCAAATTAATTAGCCTCTTGGCTGGAACAACCTTCATAAAATTCTAGTTGCATCCTTGATAAAGTTTGCCTTAACAGAAACGTAATTTATTCAGTTTGCACAATAGCAAAATATAAGTCTGTCAGGTCTGTGTGTCTGTGGCAAGACTGACTGACTATACAGTTAATATTCTCTGTGCTTGCACTGTGGCAGCGATTTCAGAGTGTGCTGAAGACACTGCGGTATGATATCTAATGGCACAGGCATACTTGTGCAGAGCAGAAGCAACAATCAAATCAAACAGAATACTGGTGCGAAAGCCAAGATTAACACTCGAACACCTCAAGTATACATATGGAAATACATAGGTTTGTACATACAGAATAATGTAATTGGACGTGCTTTCTCTGTTTTATTGTTTGTCATTACTCATATCTAATCAGCATGGAACTCAAATTTTGAAGAAAAAGTGAATATAACTTCACTTTTATACCAAATAATCAGACTGGGTTTTGACCCCCACAGTTTATAGAAGTGGAGACAGGAATAATACAAAAAAGAAAGGGAAACCTAAACCTTAAAGAACCAGCTCCACATGCAAACTCGGCTGACTGAGATTCTGTCAGAATTGACTGGCCAAACAAAAAGAAAAAAAAAAACCCTGAAATGATCCCTCAAAAAAGTGACAGGAGCCCCATTCGAGTACAATTCAAGTGCATTCATTAAAACAGTCACATTCTGTATGATGGAAAGACAAACCATCATCACTCCTTCTCTTCAATGTTCCACCCCATTGTGACCTGTTGAAGTGAGAGTATTCACTCACTACTGTCCTTTACATGGCCTTTAACTTAACAATATGTCCTGATGGTGTCCTATTGTTTTGACCATCTCATTGTATGTGCTCTATAATGTTGATGCAGGGTAAAATAGAGGCAATTGCAATGGCATTACAACAGTGAACCCAAGATGCCAACAATTTATTATGCAATCTGTGTGAAACCTCTCAGCTTGGTCCGTTTACTGTATTTCTTTTACAGTAGTCGCACTGTAATTCAGGAGACTGTTATTTAAATAGAAATCCAGCTGGTACTGGAGGGTGTGCAATTTCACACAAAAATGCTTCATGTCTCAATGACCAGTACAGGCTCTTTCCCAGTGAGCATCCAGGCTCAGACACTGCTTTCATTTCATCTTCCATCTTTAACAGCTATATTTGCATTTAAGAATATATTAGACTGTGGTGTGCAATATTAAGTTTTAACTGAGATGCATTTTAAATTAGATCATCCTTCAAACCATTTTAACTTCTAGACAGTGGTCAACAAATTTTAAGTTCTGGGACCTTCCCAAGCAGGACACTGTAATGCTGGGCGTACATATCTCCAAAACTGCACATAAAGTACTGTGCCCCTCAATGGCTCGGAATGTAAAATGAATGAACATTTATGTGAAGAGGTGTCTGTTACGGGTTCTAGGATTGTAGAGTTGTTTTAGATGTGACAATGGAAACTGCTCTTATAAATGGGAATATTTTGCCAGCGTTATTCACGCTGTTCACAACTATGTAGCTACATAGACTAATGAAGTGGAAATAGCATCAGTGAGCTCAAAAGACAGGACGTCATTTGTGGCAGCCCTGGTAAGAGCGTTCTACTGTAGCACTGCCATGAGAGTGGTAGGAAAGAATGCCGATGAGCCATAACATGGTGACCTTAGCCCAGTGGGGATGGGAAAACACAAAAAAAACATGACCACGAGACCTTTGACTACAAGACGTCAGCATTGATGGGGAATTCAAAACAGTGGCTACAACTGGTGTACACAAATGGAAAATGCTACAGTAAAGGCAACGGTAAGTTTCAGGTGAGAAGCAACCCTGTTGGGGTCCCCCTTGTGGGGACTGAAACAGTGTTCTTTTACCCTCTCCACTAGCCATAGATGACTTCCATGAGCCTGAAGCTGATTCACTTTCCCGGGTGTTCATTTTAGCCATTGGATCCATATTATCCATGGATCCCACTAACACAGGCAACTCTATGGCTGAGTATTCTTTGCTCAAGGCCCTTGTGGAAAGAATGGGATCTTGGTCCTGACATTGTGAGAATTCAGGCTTCAGGTGAATGAATTCTGCTGCCCTGTTTGTACAAAGCACAAACTCAAATAATACTGACCTTCAAACTAAGACCAAACTAACTTCTGGATTATCTCCTGACTAATAATCCAGAAATTACATATTAATTGTGAACTGAATGCTGGGACATCTTTACACCCTGTTTGCCCAATGTCTGAAACAATCGGACTTCAATCTGCTTGTTTGAAAACCATGTTTCAAATTCCCGTCCCACAATTTACATATGAAGAATGGCAGCTCCAGATTATCTTCCTTTCTCCCATCTCCTTGACTTTTTAAAAGTATTTTAAATTTTATATATATATATAAAGAATATATACAAATTAAGCCTGATTCATCTAATATACCTCATCACATCTGTACAAACAAGTCCTCCAACACTGGGGCCAGTTTTGGACACAAAGGAGAGAGACAGCCCAAGATATGCAAATCTCACAAGAAACTCAGTTCTTAAATTTTGTTATTGTCAACACCTTGGACTTCGAGGAAGCAAGTCATTAAAACAAGCAGGCAAACCAGCAGCCAACGGCAGTATTCCTAGCTAAGTAAGTAAGATGAATTTTTCTGTTTTCAAAACAGTAACACATAAAACAAAAGGATCTCCACATGGCACAATTATATGGGCCTACAGGGAAATAATATTCAGCAACAGAAGCCTGACTGTACACGAAAGCAGCCGGTAACCAACCAGAGACAGGATCTTTGGGGCAGATACTGTCCTGGGCTGAATGATAAGGCTAAAGGGAAGAAAGGTTCCAGATGGGAAGTTTTTTCCTTTTTTAACCCCTCCCCCTTTCCTCACTCCCTCAGTGTTGCCCCAGTCGGGGTCTTGTTCAAATAGTCTCTTTTCTTTCCTTTATTTGTTGTTCTTGCGGTCTGTCAGGAAAACATAATTAAAGTGATGGCCAGGTTAAATTCATCTCTCTCCTCTTCGCTTCATGGTTTTAAGAAGCAGTAGATGTCTTCAGTGCTTCCACCTTGGCCTCCAAATCTGCAATCTGAGGGAGGGGAGGGAGATAAAGGCAGATCAGAGGGAAGACAATATCAGGCCTCACAGGGTATCCAAGTGTAAGAATATAAGGCCTACAGTATATACTATTCACGCCAGCATAGTATGTCTATAGGCTGTACATAGTACAGGCTACATAGGCTTATTTGAGCACTAACCTTATCTTATTACCTGTATTCTGAGTATATTTAAGAGGTTTTAACTAAGTGGCACGTTTAAGATGCTGTTGTTTTATTTCATGTTTTATTGACAGCTGCTGCTGTGTGGAAAAGAATGTTAGATTTTCCTCTTGATTGCACATTGTTGTTTTTCTGTTGGGGAGAGACCTTTGCAACATGAGCTGACTTTGGGAGGGGTCACAGGAAAGTGTTAGGTGTGGGGGAGTTAGGGGGGTTTGATTTTAATGCCATTGATTGCACGTGTTTGGACTGGGGATGCTGGTGCAGGGGGTGACTGACCCAAACACACGCACATTCACAAACACAAATGAACACGACCTCACCGACACACCTTCCCCCCCAGTCTTCACCTGAGCCTCCTCCACTACCTTGTCCTGCAGCTTCTCCGTCTCCTCCTTGTGGGAAGCTTCTGACTCCTCCAGGGCACGTCGCTGGGCAGTCTCCTTCTTGAGGAACTCAATCTCCCTGTATCAGAGCAGACACGTGGGTCAGAGAAAACATGGGACTCCCACGGGAGGCTAACACTAGCCTAGAGCACAGTTCTGGATCACTCATCTTCACTGAGGTAGAGAGGGCCTACTGTTAACTAAATTATAGATACTAATACAGACAGGATGATTTAGCACAATGGATACTCAAAATAGTGTGCACGTGTGACACATGTTTTTGGAAGGGGCCTTTGTCCCAACAAATCTAAGAACTAATTATCCATTAACAGCTGTTCAGCAACAATCTCATCTATGGACCTGCTCACATGATAAACATCTTTGTCCAAACCATTTGGTTTCTAATATTTATTTTAATGTTTTCATAAAACCCTACTGTATGTTCTGTAAGGGGGAGTGCACACAACAGACAGTGTTCAAGTGGAGAGTGACTCCACCTTTCCAACCATGTCGGTCATTTAATAAAAAGAAATGGACTGCCCGACACAACCCTGTCATTAAAAACTCCAATTCCCACAATACCCTGGGCCCTTACTTCTGCTGGTATTCCTTGATGAGGCGCTTGGCCTTGCTGTACTTGCGCTCCAGGGTCTGGTACTGGGTTTGCGTCTCCTTCAGGTGCTCGTCCACGGCCTGGCACAGGCTCTGCGCCTCCATCCAGTAGCCCTCCAGCTTCTCCATGCGCTCCTTGTTCTCCTGTACGCTCTGCTCCAGCTGCGCCTTCTCCATGCGCCACCGCAGCTTGTCCTGCTCTGCGTGTGCCAGCTGCGCAGATGCAGACAGAAATGGACAGGGACTCCAGCCATTTGTTAATGAGCCTTAGTCTATTAGCCATTGTTCAGTAGTATAAACATTCTTACAGTACCGTATTACAAGGGATCTAAGTCTGTTTTCCTATAGGTGTTGACCTTGACATATAATTCACTAATAAGAAGACAATGCTTGCCTGTTATATTTATGTTTTTACTGTTTGATACACTTATACATTTGTCTACTTATCAAGAACATCAACAGGGGTATCACTACTTTCTTTACAGAGAAAGATGTGATTGGAGCAGTGAATAGCAATATAGCAGAAATTGCTTTTGAATGGCGTTGAATGGTGTTTCATGTCTTTGTCTGGACAATGGCTCTTTAATGAGTCCTTAAAGAGCTCAACTGCAGTTCCTAGCACCCAAGTTAATAGAATTATGGAACACCCAGTACAATGTTGTTTTGATCTTTTATCCTGTGTGGACCAGGGCACAGTTTCAGCACCAACCTTCCTTTTCAGCTGCTGGATCTCAGCCTCAGTTACAGCGTGCTTTATCTGGAGCTGAGGAGAAAATACATAAGTCAAGTCCACACTCAGACAATATGTACCAGAGGTACTGTTTACCTATGAAAGGAGAAAACTTTAACCCACGTCAACCCATTTAACCCAACTTTAACTGGATTTACAATTAAGCTTAATTACTTGAAACCACTATGCCAAACATGCAATCATTCATATGAACCCTAGGACATCTGCTAGTTGACTGTAACCGATGTAAGTCACTCTGGATAGGAGCGTCTGCTAAATGCAAATAATGTAATGAATGCTTTGCTCTTGTGACCATCAACAGTGGATACAACGACATGTTTTCTTAATAAAGAACAGCAACATGTGTCCATGTTGGTATGCATTTTTGAAAATATTCTATTGGCTTTTGAGTTTCATTGAGCCTGGCCTATTTTTGCAGGCCCCAAGTTTTTGGACCTTTTACAGGGCAGGACACTCATAGACTGAACATAGCTGGGGATTGGTGCTTGTTCCCGCTCCTGTTGCATTAACAGCCCAAACAGCCTCGCTTGTCTTTTGTTCAGCATCAAAGGACATGGGTATCACTTTGAGCACCCATTTCAAAATTGACCCCGCCCCCTGACCCTCCTCTTACCTCCTTAAACTTGTGGACCAGCTTCTCAGGGTCCATCTCGATGGGGGACAGCATGTCCTCATTCTCGGCCAGGTCGAAGACCTCGATGGCATTGGGGAACATGGGGCTCATCTCCTCCTCCTCGTCGGTTGCATACTCACCGGTCTGATGGGGACAAAAGCAGCGTGCTCAAGGTAACAGAGGGCAGAGAGTGTCCTGGCTAATAACCTGTCCAATCCAGAATATTAAGGTTATGTATGTGTGTGCATGGGTGTGTGTTTGTGTGCATGTACATGTGTTTTTGTGGTTATCTGTACTTCCTGTCATAGTGACTTTGTTTAGCAAGCAGCAATGTTGTGTGACTGGTCTACACAGATCTCCTCAGCCCAAGCCCAGCACCGAGGACACACACAACAGCACTCCGGGTACTTAATGACACCATTTTTTTTATCCCTCCATTCAGTGGTGTAGACCAATAGCTATAAAATAACTAGACAGCTACCTGGCAGATAAAAAATGTCCAGTTGACTAGCAGATAATTGACTAGTGAGGGATGAGTAAGCACTTGGGTGGCATGTTCCTTTTGGCTGGGCCTAGTGAGTTGCCACTATTAGTGATGACGCCTGAGATTCCCATCCTTTTGGCTGAACTGCCGGGGATCAATACATCTTTGCCCATTATGCTGTAGAACCTACAGCGCCAGGAGCAAAGAGAATTGATCACATCTCCAGCAGCTACCTGAGGAAGATCTACCACTTTCTGTAATGTGCAAAACTACAAGCCAGACTCACAGAATTCACTTTGTCTGAAAGCCCATAACTTCTCACAGCTTTGCTTTGCAACAGTGTAATGTTTTGGTGTATCCCTGCTTTGCTGGGGAATGGCCTCTAGATGGTGTAATTTAGCTGACAAAACCCAGTCAACAAGTCTTCCAAATAAGGGGAAAAAATGCCAGACCAAATGAAAATACTTCACCATGAGGCCTTCCACCATTTTGTATTTGCAATGCTATATTTAACACTGAATTGACATATAGATTGTATTGACTGTGTTCATGAGGGTAATGGTAAGGCTCAAAGTGAGTTCAATGTACTAGGCTGAATGTTTTCATGACTCAAAAAAAAAGATGTAAGAATACATCAAGTCTCCATGCCTCATCCCTATTAGCGACCTCTTAAAAATACAGACTGAGCACACACATACAAACAAGGCAAGGAAAAAAAGTCTTAAAGTGTCCAGAGCTGGGAAGATGAACGCAGAAAAAGCACTACTTTTCCATTCCATCAGTAGCGGGCAGTTAGCTACAGCTACAGCACATTTCCCCCTCCTTTTCCAATGGATCAGAGGCCTTCTGTTCTCAGAAAGGCCTGTGTTTCCTGAAGTAAATAGAGCCTGGTTTTAGACACCCCTAACCACCATTCACAGTCTCTCTCTCTCTCTCTCTCTCTCTCACACACACACACACACACAAACACACACACACATGTACACACGTACACACACACACACACACACGTACACACGTACACACGTACACACATACACACTGCCCCATTAGAAACATTCACCTCACATCAGACTGCCATGCAGATGGAGATGAGCCTCAGCAAACGCTAGCCAGTTTGGCAGGGAGAGAGAGGTGCTGGCTCTTTGAGTCCTTCTCAGCTTCACTCTTCCTGGACAGACACTGTTCCTGCACACAACGCCCCCTACATCACCCCCTCTTCACACTCTGCTGACATCTCTCAGCTTCACAGCTCCACTGCTAACCTGCCCCTGTGTGTGTGCCTAAGAATCCGTACAAGGATGGGCAATATTATAACCTCACAAAAACAATGTTTCTTTGACATGTATTGAGTGATGTAAATGCTAAAGGAATACAATGGATTCTCCCTTGTGCACTTTTTGTAGTTTACCCTCTTCAGTGTGATTATTCAGTGCAAGGTGGCTGATTCCATGGTGAAACTGGACCGTAAAGCCAACAGAATAAATTGAGCAGAGTGGCCTGCATTTCCTCTCACTGTTGGCTCTAGACTGATCAGCTGGTCTTGCTGATTGTGACACCTGCACATGGCACACTGTCGCCAACAAGACGACAGAACAGAGTCCATGCCCCCTATGGGAGGCGGGGCTATGGCTGGCTGGAAAAGAGACCTCTTGTTATGAGACCACTCAGTTAATAGGAAATGCTGATATAAGAATTAACTGCATATGCAGATCATAAACACTGGGACAGAATCATTCCAATGCTAATGCTGTTTAAAAACACAACTTGTAAGAATCAAGCAATCATCTGCTTATAAAACTCATTTAGGGCTCATTTACAACATGTAATATGGTATTCAGTGGAGCACCATAGTACATGATTAATGTAAAAAGCTGTCTGAATTTCAACACAGTGAGCTTCATATCTCACTCTAATTACCAAAGCACCTGACATGTAAAGTATTTTGAGAAATAAATTGTGCCGTTTAGCCAGGATATGAGTCAACATGGCAGGAATAAAAGACACTTTCCACAGGTGAAAAACACTGCCAGTTAAGAAGTTGGGCATTCCACAGCCTACACTGTCTAAGACCTTATGAATAAATAAGGAAGCATCTCATTATGAAAACAAATGGAATGGACAAAGCACTATAGCTGCAATTACAAGGAACACACTCAAAAACAATTAATGTGTGTCATCTGGGTCATGTTATTATTCTAGTTTTTAATTTACTTAACTATACATTGACTGCCCTACACTATGTAGCTTGAATACAGCCAGTATCTTGCACAGGGAATGGTGTTAGTTGTATTTTATTTAATAAAAGATTAATACTGAGCATACTGAAGCTATTAAATACTGAGCACATCAAATACGTATTGTTCCATGTCTGTGTTTCCAGTGGTTAGCTAAGGACATTTCTAAATGAATTAAAAAAGAAAAATAGTTTAAAAACGTCCACTTTACCTGTTCATTTGGAACTTTGCTATTGTGAATCAACTGCTCTGTATTGACAACAGCTTTTGTACCAGGCAGAAAATCATCAGTTTCATTCTATGAAAATCCCATCCCTGGCTGCGCAATGTGCTGTTGCTGGCTTGGACATTTTTTCTTCTTTTCATTTAAAGAGAGTGAGAAGTCAAGTGCCTCTTAGCTGACACAGCATGACCTCTGACCTGCTATGTCTTACCACCCTTGTTGTGACCAGGTGAGGTGCACAATAGGAGCTATGGATTGTAAGTCTGCCAGAGCAGGTCCTGATGTACACAATAAAGGCAGGGAGCAGAGTCCGGGGGGGGTTCAACAAAGGGGGGTAGAGACATAACTTGCTAATACAGGAGGACTTCCCTGGGACCTCATGTAGGACTATAACAGATCACTTACAAGCACACAGTATGCACAGTAAGTGAAACAGCAATAAAGACACCAGGGCCACGGAATCTGGTTCCCCAGAGAGCAAGAGTGTTGAAGGGACAGCACAGTAAAGAACAGGGGAGGCACTGCACAGTATAAACCTGCAAAGAGCACAGAGCTGTGATTAAGACATTTAAACAATGTTGAGTCAGCAATTAGGTGGCACTGAGGCACCATTACCTCATCCTCGTCCTCCACATATTGGGCGTAGCGCTGCTCCATCATCTCCCTCTGCCAGCGCTCCTGCTCCAGGGTCTGCTGGATCAGCTGGGCCACCTCACTCTGCTCCCCGGGTTTCTCCCGACCAATCATAAACCTGCAGATGCACAAACAGGCAAATCAATGGCATGGCAAGCAGGGGCTACAACAGCCCTAAGCCTATCATAATGTATTTCACAAACTTCGCAGCCAATCAGCAATATATTGGGCAGGGGAAACATGATCGCCAGCCAACCACAACCAAGAGGATGGACCTGATCCTCTCTGCTCCCACCCATTATATACCCAGCTGCAATTTCAACCCCTGGTCCCTCCAACATTATTGATAAAGATATAAGAATGTGGAACACGAGGAGGACAGGCCTATGTTTTCAGACAGGCCCCATGAGAAATGTCTGTCTCAAATACACTCTCCCACTCTTAACCTGATTCCAGGCTAAGGTTTATCACCCTTCATGAGTTGGGAGTGGGGAATCCCAAGAGTGCCAAGTGAATAAAGGGACCCTAGCAGTCTTCATGTTCCATGTTTCACTGTGCATGCAGAGGTGCCCTCACAGATGTGCCCAAGGAGTCAAAACAAGATTTCCTGACACAATCGAAGCAAGATTAGCGCGCAACCACAATGTCAGCTCATCATGATGCTTATGATTCCACTGGAGCACGCAAATCTTTGTAATGTACTCATTATATACAGTGGGGGTGGGGGCGTTGGACATAAGCCGCTATATCCATTGAGCTGCCAAGACGGCCTCAAAGGATTCAGGCCATTTAGCGAAGAAAGGAGACTAGTATGCAGCTTTGTTTTGTAACCCTTTTCTCACAAATGAACAGATCTTTAAGAACTGTCTGAACACTTGTGTGTAGCATTGTCACTCACACTCAGACACGCACACACATTGTGAGGTATCGTGTAACCAAAAACAAGTTTCTAATCATTACAATCTTGAAGGGTTACAGCGAGTTTCTGTACCATCCACCCTGTGATGCATCACTCGTCACCAACCCGCTGGTTGGTGGCCATGGGATGGCAGGGGGCGTCAGCACAAGGCTCCAGGTCAATATTTAGGACATGCTGACAGGTGTCAGTGGGGGTGCCTTTACCAGGTGGGTAGGAGCGTGTGACTCACCCTGGCTGTGAGGAAACAAACTAGCAGGCAGAAATGCACGAGGGCTGCTTAAATGGAGTTGTGCAGAAAAAAGACAGCTAATGGTCAAATACAAAAATAACATCAACCCCCCTGCCTCCAAAACTGAGGAGAATGCTGTGGCTGGCTCACAGAATAATCACAGAATAGCTGTCGAACCTACATCTGCCAATGCCAAGTGCAGGAACAGTGAATCAACAAATCACTCCACCGCTGTGAGTAGACTGGCATTCATCTATATGAGTGACAGGGATGCTTATGCACTGCACTGGAGATTCTTTTCCAGGAGTCCAAAGAAGCATCAATCCTCTACAAAAAATGCAATTATGCTATATGAACTGGAGTTTAGGCTCAAGTATAGGTTATGATTAAGACATTCCAGAGCAGCAGGAACTTACATCATATCTGAGTTTTAATTTCTGTGGAGGTAGGGCCACAGGTTTTGCACATGTTTTAAAACAAACAGTTTGTTTAGCATGCAGTCTAAGAACATTATTTTCTGCCATTTGTACCAAACTCAATTCAAGTGCTACAAACAAAGCCACATGTTATAGTAACAAAGAGATTAAGTCTTGGCATCTTGGTACTGGCACTGGTGAACTGGAATTATTACAGTGTACACTGATATTGCGTATTCATCAAGGCTCCAAATGTCCAAAAGCAATTGAATTGAAATTGGGGCAGACAGATGAAACCCTCTGTCAAATTCATCCTGAGAACATCCCATTTTTTGCTGATCATGGCAACATTTAAATATACAACAATGGTCACCTCCCTGTTGCTCCTTTTCGCTGATGGGGTATTATTAATAGACACCCCACCCCTCCTCCCGCACCTTGTCAGAGTTCATCTATTATACAGGAGATCTCCCTCCCCAGAGGCAGATGGGGGCCTCTGATCATAGACAAGTCAAATAACACTAACAATTACACCAATACCGCTGACTGTCAGGCCCTGAATAATGAATAAGAGTGGGATGACAGAGGAGGGCAGGGAGACGAGCCCATCCGTCGGAAGCAAGTCGGCACGCCGCTGTTTCCACAGGGTGTGTTTGGAATCACCCAAGGCTCTGTGTACAGCAGTGGTTTTACAGTTTTTTTTTTTTTTGGCTTGTGCTTTCAGTTGCACTAGCAGCAAACCGCCACATAGTGTGGTTCCGCGAACCTCCAGGGACGTTCCTTTACTGCCCGGAATGTCTGACTGGCACAGAGGCTGCAGCAAAACTGTGAAGGCTCACGGGGGTGGGGCTATTCTTGAACTCTGTCACAGGAAGCTGGCAAGAGTACAAGCTAGGCTTCCGGACAGAGAGGAAGTACATTGCGGGTGGCATGCCCTCCTCTTTGAATTATTCGCTAGCTTCTGAACCCACTAGTTTACTAAGCTGGTAAAAAGGGTCCTAGGGTGTTTATATGAGAAAAAAAATCCCAGGGAAAGTGTTGGATGAGCCATGCATTTATAAGCCTGCCTTGTTAGGACCACTGACTTGCTGCTTTGTTTAACACTACCTTGGTTTCATTTTCAACATTTGCCTTTTTCAAAAGAATTCACTATTAATGTGAGTCTCTTATTTGGTAAATATGTTGAAAGTTTACTGTATGGTAAGGTTCCATTGAACTGTATGGTTTAATAAAAGGCCCAAGGGAATCTTTAACTGCTGTCCTCACTGTAGAGGGTGATGTCAACAGGATCCTGTGGGTCTGAGAAAGAGAGATGTCTATCACAAAATTACCATGGTAGCAGTACAGCCTCACCTGACTTTGCCTGAGGTGTTTCGCAGGACTGACGCGGCAAAGCTCTGGGTGACCCCGACCAAGCTGGTACCATCCACCTCCACGATCAGGTCGTTCACCTGGATCCTGAGAAGACACAGTGATGCACTCACTCACACAAAACGAGCTGTATCACTGGATCCCATTAGGCACACACTAAAGGCCCTCTGTTTACAGACCATGAGAATTTCATTAAGCTGTAAACAGCTTTACACCCCAGTGCTGTTCAAATTGTACCTATATTCAAAAAAAGCTGTGGGTGCACAAACTGCTGCTCTGGTAAAGCTGAGCTCTGTTGGTCATGAGGCCCCAGGCAGATGTGATCACTGGCTGGTGAGCTGTGCTGTATGGTTCTGCGGATACTGTCTGAAGCCTGGAGCGGTTTCTCTTTTCACTTTCATTTCTACCATTTCTCAAATAAACCACAGCACAACCATGAAGGAAATGAGCCAGGCTTCTTTCTCATGCAGCTCCAGGGAAGGTTCGTGACACACAGGGAGGTTCAACAGCCTCGAACAGACAGAAAAATACGACCAGCTTGCACGACAGCTGCATCTCTCCTCTGCATAACACAGCACCTCACTGCATCTAGTCCCCCATTGCACTGGGTGGTTAGTCAGATGCTCCTGGCTGATCTTCCATCCCTTTGGTCTTCTCCTCATGTAAGGTTGATAGCAGTGGCTACACTGAAACTCACCATCTGATTCTGCTGTTCAGAACAAAGTACTGCAACCCAGTCACCTTGGATTATAGCTACTCTACAACATTATAGCCTTAGGTCCCTGTCTGAAATTTGACTCCTGACCCTTTGTGGTTTTTTTAACCAAAAAATCCTCTTTTCCTGATGTGAAGTGCAATGACATTACTGCTGACCTTACTGCGACGGATGTCATGAAGAAATGAAAGCCCTCCATTTCCTGTACCTGCCATCCCTGTGTGCAGCCCCTCCCTCGGTGACCGTCTTAACGAAGATGCCCAGTTTCTCCAGGCCCATGTCTGCCCCAGCACCCATCCCTATAATACTGATACCCAGGCCATCTCCGTCTGGGGGAAGAAAGGACACAGGAAATAAGCACCTGGTTGCACCCCTCACAATACTTAAGGAATCTGTCGATTTGAGCTGTGTGGAGCAGCACTCAGGCCTCCCTGGCCCACAGGGGCGCTGTACCTTTCTCCAGCTCCACAGGGAAGAGATCCAGCCGCTCCACCCTCTTCTCCAGCTCATACTCGGCCGAGGCCGCCATGGGGTCCACGTCGTCATTGCGGCGATCGTAGTCCTCGTTGGAGTAGGTGCTGAAGACCTGAGAAAGAGGCAGAAGGTTGGAGTGGGTGGGTGCAGCCAACGACCAACTGCTGTGATATTGTGCAACTTCACCTACACAATCCACTTTGTACTGCATTGTAATAGCACCATAACAAAGGATGAGTGACTTCCTCAGCAGCAATGCTTCACAGCAGGGCTCTTCAACTACTTTTTCAGAGGGGACAGATAAAAAGAAATGGTGCAAGTGGGTTAAACCTTTTTTCATTTCATATTGATACTGCAATGTTTGAATAAGTACCATTTATATGTGCATAAATGACAGGGTCAAAATATGCACAGCTATTAATTATCGTATTCACACGAAAGCCCCATCATTACTTTTTATGCATTGAATATTTATGGTGAATGATCAAATTAGCAGTCAACTGCTTAAAAACACAGAATACAGTAAAACAATAGAAAAAAATTCTGCTCCATCATCATTAATTGTAAGGAACTTAATAATAGCATGTCTTAGTGAAAATGGGTTACTGTATATTTGATCACAGAGCCAATTCTCTGGACATACAGAAAAACATTATGCTGGGGCCTCAATTCTTGATGCATAATGTGCATTAATAATGAATATTTTCTTCATCTCTCAATGGCCAAAGGGCTAACAAGGAGCCCATATATTATATTACATTATATTATCATATTCATTTCATTCTTATTTTTCTGCTGTCCAATCAATATGTCCCCCATGACAAAGGCATTACAAGTGTATGGCTGTATACGTGTAGGCCCTACCAGTTTTTAAAATGGTCACAGTGTTCACAAAGAGGTCAGCTTTCTCAAACCTACTGCAGAACCTGAGAAGATCCAATTTCCCCAGCCACCCAAGGCAGCAAAACCAGCCTTCTAAAATGAACCTCTGGTTCTGGATATAGGCACAGATCAAAAATAAAAAGGGGGCTGTCGGACCAATTAGGCGACAGAGCCAGAATTATGCATTTTAGCGATGGTAGCAGCCAGTCGACATGGTCCTTAGAAAGATGACCAACAAGTGACGGACAGTGGAGAGCAATTATATGTAATCTAGAGCGTCCAGGGTCTTCCATTCTTGCAGTCAGAACAGATTTAATCTCATTGCCCTCACACATACTTTTCTGATAAGGTCTGAGAGAGATCCCCTTTCCCTTTTAGCCCACAAATCTAATTCTCGGATCACTTACTCTGTGCTTTATTCTGTGCCCTTCAAGACTTGTTTTTCCGTGTTCCTTTAATAGTCCCGCGACAGACATCTTACATCTTGCTGCATGTTACAAAGCATGGTATAATCTGTGACACTGTGAGCACCCACAGCTCAGATGGCCCACACACATTTGCTGAAACATATTAATGATGCCATGTAATGGTGTCAGCTACATTTTGTGACAACTTTGCATGGATTGTGTTGGTTTAATGTGCGGATGTGCGTGTGTGTGTGTGTGCGCACAGGTGGATGATGCAACCCTGACACATGGTAAAGAACTGTCACTTTTCACAGCAAAATCAGGAATTCCCACCTTCTATGAACTGCAATAGCATGAGAGGTTACTTTACATAACCCACATCAGTATACTAACAAAAGCAAACTGTGAAGTAGCCATGTGCCAAAATAAATCCGAAAAGCATCCAGCAACTCCAGCCTGACAGCGTGATTAATTAAATGATGTGCAGGCTGTTCACATGTCTGGAGGATACTTGTTTCAGCCATGCAGAGACCAAAACTGAAAAGAAAATGCACAGCAGCAGGAGCCTTGTATCGTGCTGTGTGCTTAAATGCCATGCAGATCTTCTTGCAGGGCATTCGAAATGAAACTGTTTGGCATTAAACCTATAGGAGACCAATGGAAACAGACAACTCTTCAAGCTATTCTGTGACACAGGTAAGACAATGCTGTGTCTACCTGAAGCTTGTTGTGGTGAACTGTCATTTTCTGTGGAGATGCGATGTGTGTGTACGTGTTTGGGTCTGTGTGTGTGCCTACATATGCATGGATGTGGGTATCTGAGTTCATGAGTGCGTGTTTTCATTTTCATTGATTTCTATTCCTCTAGTGGATGAAAGTCATGTCTGGATACAATGTAGTTGGTCTGAATTTTATTTTCAGGCAGCAAAGAAATTGGCATAAACATTTATGTACTCTGTCAAAACATTAGTTTTAATAAATATTTTTATTTGCTTATTTTTTCTGGAAGGCAACCATCATGCCTGCAGGTTTTTAACTGTGGACCGGAAGCAATTAAACAATTTCATCTTGAACAATCAAATTCCTGAAATCTCATTTGTCAAGTCACATGCTTGAATAAGACCAATCAAATTCCCAGATTAAACTGCTGCATTACTTTGCCTTTAGGGAGTGCATGGTGGTTAATATGGTTAATATGAAAATGGTGTTAACCTGCAGGCTAACTGCTGTCAAGAACTATGGATGAGACTCCTTGCTCACAGAATATTTTCTGTTATCTCACGCAACCCAACAAACATTTTGAAAGTACTGTAGATCAGAACTGTAGTACAGAATATAATCAGAGGGGCAAATTCTGCTTGACAACACCATTACCATAGCTGAAACACTTCCATCCAGTTCGATTAACAACGTTAAACTGGGAGAAGAGTACAATTATCTGTAACTGTCTTAATACTGTCACTGTAATACACTGAGCTGAATTTACAATGACCTAATACATCAGGCAAAACAGTGCACTCAAATAACTGAAGATAACAGAGAAATGGGTATTAATTTCACACTGCAGAAGCAGACAGAGGGAGATGAAAAGACTCTTCTACCCTTTCCTGACCAATCCCCTCTCTCTCTCTCGCTCTGTCTTTCTGCCTTGCACAGTGGCATCAATATTTCATCAAACAAACCTTTATTGTGCCTCTACCCTGTTCTTTGACACCCCATAATTGTCCGTTTCACTCTAAATGTACCTCTCTCTTTCTCTCTCATACCGTGTCTCTCTGTTCTTTTATACTGCACCCTCTCTTGCATTCTCCCAGAGTTCCTCTCCCTCTCTTCTGTTTCTTCCTCTCTTTCTCCCTCCCTCCCTCCCTCACTCTCTCTCTCTCTCTCTCTCTCCTTCTCCTCTCTCCTTCTGCATGTAAACAGCAAGCAGCCGCATCTCTTTGCTCCAATGCCATCCTCTGGTCACATGGCTTCATTTCCATGACAACCACCCAGCTTAGCAATTGTGAGTTTTGACACTGGTTTGTTCCTCAGGCTGCATTTCAATCCCACTTCTCTCTTTTCATGTTGCACTTCTCACCAATGTCCACTGGAAATTCAATAACATCACTGATTTCACTCCCAAATTCAACATAACTTTTTTTTGGATTAATAGCCATGAGAGGGCTGAATGCCTTTAATTCCCATTACTCAAAGATATTCTTTATGCTAAGTGCCAGCAACCTCTCCGTTTTATTTAAGCCAATAGGGAAGGGTATGAATAAATCAGAATTTCCATTCTTGCATTTAAAAAACATATGGATGATTCGCTATGACATCATTTTACCACATATTGTTCACCTCCAGCTATGCATGATATGATCCTGGTTGTTGTAAAGTGGGCCTTTACGAAAAAGAGACTCGTTCTGCAGTGCAACAAAAGCTACAGTCATAATATGCAAGTAACTTCCCAGATGGAAGCCACTATATCTCCCATTACCTCATCTACAAACCTACTGTTTGCTAACCAATAGGAGCAGAAAGCATCCTCATGTCTGGCTCCTCCACATGACATTTCACCAATGGCCAGAAAGTGTCATACACAAGTATCCACTAATCAGTAGCACAGAGCTCTCCAGTTTGCTGCCCTAGTGAACCTCTTTATAGTATTCCAGTGTCTGAATGCTTACGTTCTCGTCTGCTAGAAGTTGAATTCAGTGAAATGTAATGTAATCCTACAGTGCATATAGCATTGTGATCCAAAGGCAAGCATATTTGCCTTTGTATGTGGTCACATTTGCGCCCACATAAGTTTCATACAGAAAAGAGCTTTTTAACTATGTAAATAATCCCACATCTGAAGGAACTGGCTATGGCCACTGTTTTTTTTTTAAATAACTAAAATAATCCTTCTGCTTAATTCTGACTGGCCTGCAATCTCTGAAATCTGATCCAATGTGCTATGACACAGCACTGAAACCTCCACACCAGATACACTATCTTGACTGTTTCAACAGCGTGGTATGAAAGTGTTGCACTCTTCCTGAGGTGGTGGTTCTCACGGTACACAGGGTGTGGAAGTTGGTCATACGTGCACTTTCTGTTTACAGTACATCTCACAAAAGTCTGATTCCAAAGGCAAATGTTCAGTAATATTATAATGTCCAACCCCTTTGAAAAAAAAAACACAGCCATTCTACCCCTGGCTTTAGGAGTCTGCTGAAACTGACCAAAACCAGTCACAGTCAGCACATTGCTATAAAAGCGTGACCTGCTGGCTGATATGCCAACACTCACACAAGCAAATGTCTGACTGTCTGCGCTTTGGCCCGAGGACTGACCCTGGAGGACCATCAGGGGGTGACAATGGGAATACCCTAGCAGGGACAATATAACAAGCAGTAATGGCTCAGGTAAAATAACCTTGACAGGTAAATAATACTTTACAGGTCAATCAATACTTTACACTCATTAACCTTCATTCCACTGGCATTCTTGAAACAAACAAGAATAAATGTTTGTGTTGCCATTTGGCACCATCTAGAGCCAGCCCTGGTTTGGACATACATCTTTACTCAAAACACAGCTAGATGGAATGCCTGCCAAAGAGCTCAATAGGAGATCAGAGTGAAGAATTAATGCAGAGATAACTATAGCAGTAATCGTCAGGTCCAAGCCTGCACTCATGCAGGCCCGGTCCAGGATACGTGCACCTGCATTTAAGCATGCGATATCACAGCCAACACTCTTTGCCCAGCAGTAGCAATCCACCTGATTTTATCCTCAAGGACATCCAACACCCTGTTCATGAGTCAGCGCTACAGTACACCCTTGTTTTACAATCCATCAAAATTTGTTGTATATTTAATTTGCAAACAAAAGAGGTGTGGAACACCGATTTTGCTTCAGTGGTTGAAAAACTGGTCCCTAAGTATTTATGTGATAACACACTGAAGTGGGAATCACGTTTCACTTTTGGCTGGCTTTTTATCCATGGAAACAGTGGAGAAAATGCTACAGCACTGGACCTGTAGCCAGAAATCAAATCCCAGCTAATGTATTCTGGAGAACTTCATACAGGCAAAGGTTAATAAATGTACAATGTGCTTTGATTGCAGTTTTATTAACATTTACACAATGTCTTACATGAGTCACATATATTTTAATCAAACACAAACATATTTTTGCTAATGTTAGCCTTTCTGCTTAATGCGAAATGTGTCATGTGTAGGTTAATCTTTTCATTATTATGAGTTTTCTTCAAAGTATCTAAAAATAACCAGGTGTAAAATAAAATTCAAAGACTGTACAGCAAATGAACTGAGAAATTGTAGGGATTTAAGAAATAGAAGCTGCTCTGGTTAAGTACCTCTTTCAAGCAAAACAGATTATGACACTGTTTATTTCTGACTACTCAAAATTGAGCAACAGGTCAAGAAAATGTGAAAACTGAAAACAATGGATGTCACTCTTATGTGTGTGTGCGTGTGCGTGTGTGTATGTGTGTTGCTTTTGTCTGTATCCAATATGCCAGGTGGACATGTCAAAACTCTCCAGTCTCTCTCTCTCTTTCTCACTTTCCCTCTCTCTCCCTCCTTCCAACTTTCTGTCTTGAGGTGACTGTGTTTCTTGATGAGTGATCAGCGCTGAAGCCATAAGCTGGTATCAGCTGGCTCCTCATCCACATGCTTTCAGTTCACATAACAAAGACAGGAGGGATGCAGAGAGTAGGCTGATTCACCCCTTGACTATCATTAGTTGGAGAGACAGTGGACAGGAGAAAAAAACACAGAGAGCCTCTATTTGTGTCAGACTCCACCGGCCCTCTGAATGTGGCCTTCTCACATTATTACTTCAAGTATTATACAACCTGTTCTAATACTGAGTAAACGAAACCACATACCACAGGTATTGAAATCCTGACATGTAATAGAAAATAAACAAATGGCAGAAGAGAATGAACGTGCCCCTGTTGAATGCTCTACATGCTCTATAAAGAGGGGCACACACTGCTCTATGAGCCAGACTTCCTAACAAGAGTATAAAAAGCCTCTAACAAGCCACTGTGCACAGGAAATGGCAGGCTAAGTGACACACAGTGCACAGGAAATACCCAGTCATTGGCAAGTAATGTCGCGGTGAGGATGTCATAGGTGTGCAGCCTGGCTGCAAACAGGGAAAGCACTCTTCCTCCCGTGCAGGCTTCCCTGCCCTTATTTTGGCTGATCCAACCAATGCCGGTGGTCGCAGTGCTTCCTGTCCCCCCCTTGCCCACCCTAAATCCCCCCTCAGCATGCTGGGGTATGAACATAAGACCAGATGTGGCAGGCTGAGGCATGCAGGTCTACTGATTTGGTGATAAACACGAGGATTAAGGGATGCTGTGAGTGATAGTAGGTCATGGGAGAGCGCAGACGGCCCGGGATCCCCCTTCCCCTTAAGGCCCTGGAACATGGCTCCACGTGCAGAAAAATGCACAGCTAAGAAGGCTGTCTATTTACCACTGATTACTGCTCAGTCATTCTGGCTGGTATGCAGCGGGAGGCAGCGTGGAGCTACTGCGGTGCAGCGGCTTCTCACCCCCTCAGCGGCCGCTGCATTCCCTGCTTCCCTTGCCACGAAAGGTTGGGATTGGGAAGGGATGTGGTGAGAGACTGTGGAGGGGACGATACCGAACAACAGGAAGAGCTTGAGCTGGGAGCTTTTCCCCAGTGTGCTGGCCACCAAGCGGAATTCCATTTAGAAGTGGAGCCCCGGTGCAGTTCGCTTCTGTCAGCATTTTTGGTTCTGGCGGCAAGGGCAGAGGCTGCGCTGCTGATTAGCCTGATTATTTCCCACAGTTTATTTTATTTTTACAGCCGTCTGGCTTCAGGCCTCTTAAAGCCCCCCCCCCCCCCCCCCCCAAAAAAAAAAATAGGGACACAATGCCCTGTTTAACAATCCTGGTACGGTTACTATGGAGACCACACATGTTAAAAAAAAAATGAGGCCAACAGGTACAGACAGGGGTTGCAGCTGAGTATTTTCAGCGCTCTTTCTGAAGCTGACTGTACTCAGTTAGGATTTACCATCACTGTCCCTGTGCAACGCTGGCAGATAAGATCTATGGCAATAGCAACAATGTTAGGAGGCCCGTGATTTTACCAAGCACATACCAATGGGCTCCCTTGTGTCCACTCAACAGGCCGAGCACATCACTTACAGCAACCAATAGGATCCTCGTACCTCCGAATTAGACAAAGGGGACTCTGCAATTTACATTACTGCTAAAAAAACATGCATAGCAAAGTATAGTCAATGGGCTCTTGGGGGGGGGGGGGTGAGTTACTGTCTAACCATCCCAAAATTTGGCATGGATGACATTATAGCCACACTGCTGATGGGAATTTGGTCTCTGACTCTGACCTGGCACATCTCAGCTCCTACCAACATCAAACCTGATTCAGGAGGTTTGGTGGGTCAGCACTGGCAGAGATCTATAAAACTAGCGTGCACTGGCAGCACTGTCATGGTAGAGTGTTATGTCAGGCCTACCCATTTAGCAGGGCTGGTGTGGTGGGGAAGCGTTCATTAGGCAGCGTGGTGGTTATGGGGGGAGAAAATCTGAAGTTGGTGCCCAAAGACAGTTATCGACTGTCTTAGAGCTGACAGCCAGAGAGCCAGCTCTGTCCCCCGGGCAGGCAGAAAGGACATTGCGACATTAGAAAATGTAAAAGAGCGAGGGACAATGCATACATCACACCCACAGTCAGTCTGTATTGATCTGAAAGCACTGTGACATAGTGATATTCAAAATTAATTGGGTTCATTTGTGGAATGATATGGGGCGTGGTCACGTTTCTCCAAGTAGCTTAACCCTAACCTGTCTGTGAGGCCAAGCTGTCTGCATTATAACTCCTGGACAACAAGAGTTATCTGGGTTCCCTCATTACAAAAAAAAAAAAAAAAAAAACTGCAGCGATTTGTTGCAGGATGTTTTTGAGAGGTTAAGTTGCAAGGCTTCTGAGTAATCTTGCATATGAGCATTAACCTATTCCAACTGGCCAACCATGACCATTTGCCTGTTAATGCACATGAAAGGCTGAATCCCTTCATCCACAGTGTGACAGACAGTCTTCCACGTACACCCGCAGCCTGATGTAGAGCAACAGTGGAGACACTGAGGACACAGTGGTCTGTTGCCTCCCCACTAGCGTCTCCCTGCTTTGTGACAGCTAACCTGCTCTGATACCTGCTACATCATTTGGCAACTTCTACCTTTCTAGTAATCCATCAGTAGTCACAGACCCAGTCCTGGACGCACCCCCAAATTGCAATGTGTGCAATTTTGAGGTGGAAGCACAATGCAATCAAGGTCTCTCAGGATTTGTCACAAAGGAGATTTGAATGGGGAGCAGTGTGAGAGTTCATTCAAGTTTCACTATTCCCAATGGCTCACTGTGGTGGGAAATAAACTGTATAGACACTGTCTAACTGAGGAGACCCTACTTGTTAAAGGCAGACATAGGTGGGGAGGTAGGCGCACAGACTAAACTATATGACTTTAAACTGAAGGGGTGAGAGAAACATGAAATGCACGATGATAACAGGAAGTCACTGACACAAATATTCTGGGTTCTCTGTTCTCACTTCCCACGGATTTTACCACTGGAGGACCTGCAGTCCACCACAACTCTCACTTCGGGCCTTACAGCACATTATAGTATCAGAGCTCATGGACATCTTTCACAAAGCTTGTGATCTACATAAAACACACCAAGCCTAATCCTAGTGTGAGTACACCAAGTTTATTTATGTAAAAAACAGTGGGCTGATATATGGAGTAGTCCAGCTACCATCACAGTTTTGGCCTTATAAATGTACTGTGTTGTGTTGTCATAATCTTTAATCTCTGATTCTATCTTTAATTAAAACCACATGTTAATTGCAAAAATATTTAAATGGCCATATTTCAAAGGCAAAAAAAATTGAGGCCTCATTAGACATGCTTACATTCCTTACATAAAACTGTTTGACATATGGCAAATTTACATCTGCCGAATTTGTTTTAAAAATCCTGGGTGACCTATGGTGATTTGACACATATATCATTATCCATATATAAGGAATGCTCTCTGATGCAGCATGGATAAGCAACAATCCCCGTCATTTCCACCACCACCATTTCCAGACAGTCCCGAGGCTAGTTAGGATGGATCAGGGATAATGTTTGTGAGGGTTTATCTGAATGGGGGATTGAGGCTGACTGCTTCCATTATCCCAGTTGTAGCTGTTACCAGACTCAATGAAACTAGACCCTGGGTGGGGAGCGAATGAATCAGCTGTTCTATGAACAGCCATCAAAGCGGGAATGGGACTGTCTGGAAAGTGGGCCATCCCTCATAAAAACTAAACATTCTGTCACATATATGATTTCTTGCATATAATCTATCAAATGTTATGGCTGAAGATATATATCTCATCTAGAAAATAACACTTGCATAACAGAATGACACATGTACATTGCAAATGTCTCCATTTTACATTTCACTACTTTTTTTTTTTTTTTTACAGTTATTGCTCCTAAGTTTTCACTGGAGCATACTGCTCAATTAATAGGAGCACCACAACCCCCCCCCCAAACACACACACACACAGTCCACAATGCTATGGTCACAGACTTGTGAAAAGCTGGGGGCAGTTTGGGGTCAGCCTGAATGTGTGTGCTGCATGACTGCAGGTGCGGGGGGCCGCGCCGCTGCATGTGCAGAGTGCAGCTGCTCTGTGAGGCCAGGGAAGTAGGCCAGAGCCACCTTGCCCAAAGACATCCTCCTGGACAGTCCCAAAAGCCTCCCATAGTTTCAAGAGTGGGAGACTCACTGAGCCAATGTAGCCCCTCTCACAGACAGTTTCAGGACACCTGGCCGCGCGGTGATGTATTACCTCTCTGTCACACAGGGCTACCTTATGGGGACATGTTTGGAACGCACTGAGGTGTCCATTATTGTACTCATATGCATTCTGGATTCACACCTTATTATGGCAATTATGGTGTGCACAATGTCCCCATAATCATAATGAACAGGTTTCTAACATCCTTGCCCCAGAGTGTACAGCACCACACATACACACTGAGGAAAAACAGGACTCTGGAATGAATCACCCTCAACGTACTGGGAGAATATAAATTTAACATTGCACAATGCTGTCCAACAATGGTAGGAATGGCAACAACTCAGAACATCCTAACAAACACTAACCCCAGCAACTCCAACATGTGCACCTGACTTTAACTGGCAGAATAAGAAATGTCTGCCTCTGACAGCAGTATTCAGACAACAGTGATGGTCACCTACTGAACAGAATGTCTCAAACAGAAACTAGATACTAGATTCATGCCAGGGAAGAAGATGCAACTAGGCAGGTACATAATATAATATTGAGACTGACTGCAATTTCCCTTTAAGTAAGCAGGTTTAGGTCAGTGACAGTTTGTCATTTGTTTGGGCACACTAGTTACGCATTATAATTGTAATAATGCCAGATAATATTGAACAGGCCTCAGACTAGTTAATTCTGATATTGATGTAGGCTGTTAATGATATTATATGTTACATAATATTAATAAAATTATCTATTGTGGCACTTTCAAAGGTAAGTTATTGTTTGTAGTTTTCATCCAGGGGAGGGTGTCAGCTGAGAACTGTCTCATTGTGGAACTGTACACATCCTGTCCCCGTACTGTCGCTATACTTACTGTATGCACTTTTGTAAGTCGCTTTGGATAAAAGTGTCTGCTAAATAAATAAATGTAAATGTAAAAGTGCATGGTATGTGTTTTGTGATGAAAGTGTAGCTGTTGAAAGTGACCTCTGAAAAACCCTGCCCGGAGTGGTTAGCAGGAGTGGTTTTGTGACAAAAACCCAATTCACACAAGAAAAAATGCAAGAAAACAAGAACAGGAGAAACCTGTATTGTTTGATGCTTCTGCTTGTGCTGTCTGAACACGTTTCACATTCATCATGTGCAGCCAGTGAGACAGTGCACAGTACAGCCAGGACAGCTAACATCACGACCTCTCTGCAGGTGCCTCCATAACTGGGAAAGGATAGACAGAGATACAGCATGCTCGTCTCCTTCACAGACACACATCTATTATTTAAACTTCAGGGAACCAGAGGTGATTATTTTTCAGGATTTCAACATCCTCTATATTCATGGGTGGGGCAACATTGTCATTTGGTAGAAAGTGGCACTGAAGTTCAACTGTGGGGCCAACATTTCTTTTCTATATAGATAATGAAGATCAGTTGTGGCAAAAAATAGTCTCAGAGATGGTTTCTGTGTAAAGAACAAGTCCGATGTCCCCCCTCCCCATGCCATCCCCTCCAAAAAAACCCCTCCCTGCTGCTGACCCAGTGAGTGGCCTTGACGTCACACACTCTCCTGCTGGGAGGCTCACCGAAACAGCTGCACCAATCAGAGGAGCCTACTGAACAAGCAAGGTAAGTACTTCAAACAGAAAGAGCGTGTCGCCTGTCAAAACCCTTCCAATCAGATTACAAGGGAAAACTGCAGAGCTTAGGAGCAGAGTGCACACACACAGACAGACAGACAGGAAGATGGGTGCTGAGGCCTGCAGCTCAGACAGCTAGCCTGCTTGAAAATGACGGTTTCATGAAGACAGTGCTACCAAGCCCCCCACCCATGTTGAGCATGAAGGAGCCAGGAACAGCCACGGCTCTCCAGCCAGGACCAACAAAGGTCACATACGTCTAACAACTCTAGCAGTAAATTACTTAACAGCACATTTGGCTGCAATCCTCTGGTCCAAATCCAATCTAGGTGACTTGCCTCAAAAAGAACAACGAATAAATTTGCAATTTAAAGGCAGTTCTGCTTCTTTTCTCTCCTGAAGCTTGTGGCAAGCTGGCAAACATTTGTAGACATGTGGCCCTTGGTATCCAATGGCAGCGGGAGCCTCCAGAGATATCTTTTTGTGTCTACTAGATTTCCCATGATCCCTTGCTGCAGCCAGGAGCCCAGCTGAAGTCACATGGCTGAAGCTGACAACAGCTCCACCACGTCAGGCAGGGCACAATGATGGCCACCGGAGCATGGCGTGAAAGAATATGACACCAATCCACCACAGCCAATGTCCATCTCAATGACTGCTGCAAGCCGACAGACTCAGACACGTGAATCAGCGAATCAGAATATCCACAGCCATAAAGATGGCTCAAGGCCCAAACTCTCCAGGTCTAACTCCAATGTTAGGTTATGCAAATGTTGTGGAAATGTAACATGATGGGTAGCTGAGCAAGCTGCTCCAACACTATTGACACAGAGCCTCTAAACCCCTCTTCCGCACAGGCTCTCATCATGTCCATGGAAACCACACTTTTCACACAACTAAGTATGAAAAACATCCCCCCAAAACTCCTTGTTTTTAGTCACTTAGTACATGCCCTCCTCCTGGACAGCATCTGTTCAACACCTATTCTGGAACCCATTTACATGTACAGCTAAAGCAGGGTTCTTATGAACAGCAGTGGTGTGCCTGCCTGGACCCATGCCCGTGTCCCAGGTGGCAAGTGCAGCTCTTGGCCTGAAGCTGGACTGCTTGGTGCTGTACTGGAAACATTTCTCACTCTGCCTTCATCTGTCCGGTCTGAGAAGTTTTGTCACTGCTCTGATCTCCAGGGCCCCGGATTCCCCGCCGTGGGCCAGTTGCATCTGTCTGTGGATGTCGTCAAGCACGCCGACATCTTTGGTCCACATGCTGAGATGCTGGGCACAGCCGGAGGATTGTGAACGGAGTCTGAGCGCATGCACCAAGCCAGACTGGACAGAGGCACTCACAGGTACACCGCAGCCTCTCTGCGGGGGTTCTGCTTCCACTTGCTAACAGATGGTACCTGCCTTTTCAGAGGGTCTTCACTGTGGCACCTATATTTATTTATTTATTTATTGACCGTACCCTGCCTTCAACCACCACAGATAAGGAGGACATTGTGGTGAAGTGACCAGAGTCAAAACACACACTATGACCTTCTTACTGCGTTACGTTGGCAATGAAACAAATGCGATAAGCTAAGTTGGGACACTGCTCTCCCTCTCAGAGCACTGCTTTGGCACTGCAGCAACAGGATTTTATCACAGGAACACTCTACACCTCCCTGTAACTGTCTGCACTGTAACTTTTGAGCAAGTTACAGTTTATTGCTTAAGTGCCTCAACTGAATACCCAACTGTACAAAGGTGTGGCAGAGTGCACATGCTGTATAGAACACTGAAACCCTCAAAAGTGTCTTGGATTAGAAAGCTTGCAACAATGACACTAAGGGCAAGTTCAGCTGCTGGTACTACAGGCATTCTGAGTTTCCCTTTCAGAGGTATCAATAGGTCATAGTCCAAACCAGGGGCCAGTATGTCAATGACCCCAACATCCCCAATAACTGGGATTGCTTTGCTGCCTTTCTCTGACCTTTCCTCCGGGGTTACAGGTGATGTGGACAGTACAGAGGGGTAAAGGGAGCAGTTAAGAAAGGGAATGCTTTTGGGACTGCAGTGACCTATGGTCCCCTGTTAAGAGTGTTCTGCTCCCACAAGAGCTCTTCATTGTGACACCTTTTTAGGTATTTTATTTTATGTATATATGTATGTGTGTATTTATTTATATTATTTTTTTCAAGCACATGGTTCATGCAGCATTGAAACAGTTTTGTACAACATTGTATTTGTAACATAGCAACAGTTGTGTAAAAAACACTCAAGATGGAAGCAAAAAATGGTTTCCTTCAGAAAAGAGTGACACAAATGCAAATTGCACCTCACCAAATGCTTTCTACTGTATGATCTTAGATAAAATATTGTTAGATCCAATTCTCTATGTTCTGTTCAGCAAATGTTTTCTGCCTGGCACTGTCTGGGATACTTGGCAGTAGTTCTATTTAGACAGAGTATTTTTCATTACTTTCACTATATTAAAAGCCTACATAGTGCGATATATTGTTGTCTCAGAGTTATGTTTTCCCGAGGATTTCTTTCTCTAATGCATCCTGCACTGCAAAAAGTCTGTTAAGGCCTCTAAGATGTCCTGACTTTGAGCAACACAGGAATGGTAATGTATTCTGCTGGCAGAGGAGAGTGGCAGAAGGTCAGAAAGGGAGAAAGAGAAAGTGGTAGCCAGGTAAAGCTAACCTCGGCTGCTGACAGTAAACAAATCAGCAGAGCTTGCAGCAGCTCCTCAAACAAAACAGCCTGCACATGCAAGGAAGCTGCTCGCTTTCATGTCACCGTTATTAACGCAGGCTAGCACAGTTGCACACTACGGGCAGGAAGAGTTGCTTAAAAATGGAATGTGTGGAACGAAGAGGACCAAATAAATTAACAAACAAAAAATGTGTGTGGGGGAGAACAGCATCCTGTGTTTAACAAGTGGACCGCCCTTGGGGGAAGGGGGCAGGCTCACAACCATTACAATGCGTCTATTTTTAAAAACTGGTTACGTTACAAAACAGAAGAAGAGTAGCGATGGGGGGGGGGGGGGGGGGGGGGCAGAGAGAGAGAGAGAGAGAGAGAGAGAGAGAACAAAGCTGGCAGTGTGAAATCAGGCCTTTGGGCCATTCTGCCTATTTCAGTTGGAGGGCAGTTCACTGTTGAGAAAAAAGAAAAATACACTGGACACTTCAGGAATAAGCCCCATTTGCCCTCTCTCCAACACACCCCGTGTTTACGAGGTATGTCTAAAAGTGAGGGGGGAGGCGGGGCATTCTCTGGAAATTTACTAGCAGTAGCACTACCTGCATGGGGGCGAGTGAATGACACTGTCTGACAAATAATTCTGCCCCAAAGACAAGTCTTGCCTTAGCTGCGGTTTCAGAAAAGCCTATTCATTGCCAACATTACACACACACGCACAAATGCAAGCGCACACACATGTCCGAAATAGCACCAAACACAAAGACGTCTTTGAAACAAGCAAGCCAGTGTGACATTCTTTTCAGATGACAGCCAAACTATCCTATCCTTATAATACCATTCTTGCTTGGGAAGCAAGAACCCATAGCAGATGAAGCACAACCCCATGTTTTGCACAATCCAGTCTGGTCCCTGCTGCAGGGGTCCTGACACTCCCAGCTTGGCTCCACCCAGGAAGCAGACATGGGGAACGTCCTTCATGGAATATTTCAAAACAAAGCAAACATGATAAAACACAGGAAATGAGGACCCCAGGCTCTGCACACAACAGTCCCAAGCCTCCCTCTCCTGCCACTGCACCCTACTCTGAGCTTCAGGACCACTGACACCGCTGGTGTCAGGTGACACACTAAAGTGTGTGTGTGTGTGTGTGTGTGTGTGTGTGCATGTGGAAGGGGGCAGGGGCAAAGGGCTAGCAAGGAAATAGACTCTATTTCACCACACTTGAGGCATGTGAATAATTGTGAAACTTCCCCCTGCCTAAGCAGCAAGACACAAACTTCATTACTGACACATCAACATGATGCCTCACTTCTTTCCATTTCCTGCCAGGGCTGGTCTCTTCAAAGTCAGGTACTGTGACTGTTATTTCCGCTAGACTGTCAAGTCACATGTTACAAGGCTACGATACCAGATACAGAGCCTGAAGTAAAAATACAACACATAGTACAATACAAAATCTTACCTGCATATTTTGTGTACAGTTCATTTAAACTATATGGCTATATTGGACATCCCATTCCAAAACCATGGGCATTAATATCGAGTTGCCCCTTGCAGCTATAACAGCCTCCACTCTTCTGGGAAGGCTTTCCACAAGATTTTGGAGTGTGTCTGTGGGAATTTGTGGCCATTCAGCCAAAAGAGCATTTGTGAGGTCAGGCACTGATGTTGGATGAGAAGGCCTGGCTCTCAATCGGCGTTCTAATTTATCCCAAAGGTGTTCAATGGGGTTGAGGTCAGGGCTCTGTGCAGGCCACTGGAGTTCCTCCACACCAAACTCGTCAAACCATGTCTTTATGGACGTTGCTTTGTGCACAGGGGCACAGTCATGCTGGAACAGGAAAGGGTCTTCCCCAAACTGTTGCCACAAAGTTGGAAGCATACAATTGTCTAAAATGTCTTTGTATGCTGTAGCATTAATGTTTCCCTTCACTGGAACTAAGGTACCCTTCACTGGAACTAAGGGGCCTAGCCCAAACCCTGAAAAACAGCCCCAGACCATTATCCCTTCTACATCAAACTTTACAGTAGGCACTGTGCATTCCAGTAGGTAGCGCTCTCCTGGCATCCACCAAACCCAGATTTGTACATCAGACTGCCAGATAGTGAAGCGTGATTCATGACTCCAGAGAACGCGTTTCCACTGCTCCAGAGTCCAGTGGCGGTCTGCTTTGCACCACTCCAGCCGCCACTTGGCATTGCACATAGTGATGTTGGGCTTTTGTGTGCAGCTGCTCGGCCATGGAAACCCATTTCATGAAGCTCCTGACGCACAGTTCTTGTGCTGATGTTGCAGCCAGAGACAGTTTGGAACTCTGTAGTGAGTAATTCAACAGAGGATAATTGGTTTTTACGTGCTACACGCTCTGCAAGTTTGTGTGATCTAACGCTTTGTGGCTGAGCTGCTGTTGCTCCTAGACACTTCCACTTGACAATAATAATAATAATAGATTCAAATGATCAATTCGTTATGAACTCCTGAAGCTGCTTAATAACAAACTGATCATTTATATCAGCTGTGTTGGAGCAAGGAGAGATCTAAAATATGCAGGACAAGGGGTCCTCCAGGAGAGGTTTGGGAAACGCTGTCATAGGCCATTCACACTAACCACCAGTTATAGTATAGATAGAGTTTATGATTGTGATATGGACCTCACAACCAATACTCAGCAAAAGGCCTGAGACAGGTGTCTTGTGCCTTTGTTCCTATTCTTTTCCTCTAAAATTATGTGGTTGAAAAGTTCAGTGTATGAAGCCTTACATGGCAATGTGAGACTTTTCTGCTGTAGATTCTTGCATCAACTGACACCAGGCATGGACTGTGTATTTAAAGCCTGGCTTACTCCATCCTGATTTGTTTACATTTACATACACATGGCAACCATTCAAAAGTACTAAAGCACGTGTCCACCTTACTGATTTGTTAGTGGAGTCTCTTCCAAATAAATGACAAGTAAAACTACAAGGGCTATATACCACATATATGTAGCCACTTTCAACAGTAGCACAATTGATTACTATATGGTGTAAATTTGTACCATGAGCAAAAGCACACACTAGTGGCCAGGGCAATGAGCTGAGGTCAGTCCTTCAGTCCTACAGTATATTCATTATAGCAGTCTCAGCTCCCAGTTCTGGCTTTAAACAACTCCCACCACATCAGAAACTACCACTGACCTTTTAGTGGCACATAAAGAGAACCCCTATTATACACACACACAGACACACACACACACACACACACACACACACACATTCTCTCTCTCTCTCTCTCACACACACACACACACACGCACACACGTGCGCACACACACTTGATTACCTTTAACCACTGCCCCCCCTACACTAACCCCACCCCCCTTTTGTTATTCTTCTTCAACAATCATTTACAGCTTGCATCACTTTTCAGATAGGAATCAACAGCCCTGTATTTTCAGGGTGGGTTCACATCCATGTACCTCCAGTCTGAGAGAGTAGGCTGGTAATATGTCCTGGGGCAAGGGCTGTCTTATGTAAGAGACTCATAAAGCAGAGGGAGCGGGAGAGGGTGCCCTGCCTGAAATGACTCGAGCCCTTTATGTGAAGCATTCAAGTGTTCCTCTTCTCTTTCCAAAGCAACAAAGCCACCTGGGATGTTTAATGATAGCTCCACCACCTTTTCGCTGGCACTGTGACTGGTTCACAAAGCATTTCTGGGATAATCCCACAAATACAGAAGGTAAAATAACATCTGCTTTCCTGTATTTACACCTGTTGTTTCTATGATTTCAGAGGAAGAGATAAGGAGAACAACTTATTTACTCATTTTCATGTCAAAGGACCTCAACTTGAAGACAGTGAATCTACTGCCTGTGTGAAGGTCTGGCTTTGTTCCTAATACAGGGTCATCCAAGGATCATTGGGCAGAGGAGGAGTCTCCTTTGACTTGACAGATGCCGGCCTGTGGTTCACTAAATGGGCAGGAAGGAGGATCCTGAAGCTGCATGCTGCTATGGGAGGGGATCCCCCCTGAGCGTGACTAAAAAAGCAACCATCCATTTTCCATCCTCTGGCCGACAAGGTCCCTCCTACATGCAGGGAAGCCTAATTACATAAAAAGGTAACTCTTATATGAGTCCTCACAAGGCTGCCATATTCATGAGCCATTCTTCCTCCGGCTGTTGCGCTTCAGAGGCAGGCAGTCTATACAGACATTCTCTGGCTCCTAAGGCATAACTGTCAGACCACATAGAAGTAGTCCTTTCCACCCAGTCAGCGCACGCTTAGCCCTCTGCACTCTTTCAGAGTGGGCTTGCCCTAGTTCAGGGCACTGAGACTGAGACTGTTCTAGGCAAAGGTGTTCCTGGTAAGAAATTCCACCAGGCTCACCAACAGTATACACAGAGACAGGGGACCAGATGGAAGATTTGCAAGTAAAACAGAATGCAGAGGGAGATCTTTAATTATGGCCACTGGAATGTATGGTGACTTTCATGAGACAAAGGGAGATAATTCAGTATTCCTTTTAGTTCCTTTGCAGTTTATCTTAAGGGTAAATATGTATTTTCTTTATCCACGACAAAAGAGTAATTGACACAGCATTATAATGTCTCTGAGTAAAGGGCCATAAAATACACAATTTGTTTTCCCATTGAAAACAGACATTTTAGTGTAGACATGGGGACAGACAATAATAGTTTAGAGTTGACACTTTTCTAAATATAATGTTATGAAAGACAAGAGATTCAGTTTGTTTTGAAAACAGTCATTTAAACTTGGTTTCTCAAGTGTGATTAATATGTGACATAAACAGCCATATATTTTAAATAGCAATAATTTATGGGAATCTAAACAAGGCGCAAAAGTCATAAAGACTGATGTGCCTGTCACCCAATATGGCCATTGAGTGCATTCCGTGATTTGCATTCTAAGCACACTTCCGAAACCTCTGGGATATTGTGAGCAGTGCTGCCCTTGAATTACAAGCCACTGTCAGCAAAGACCAGACATATTAAAGAATATCACAAAATTTCACGTAATAAAATCTTGAAATGACCATGTGTTACTGATCTGTGTTTATGCCTATTGTATGTACATATTTTCAATGTCTCAAAAGAAGTTGAACATTTCAGAATGAACTCAAACAATGTCACAATTCTTTTGGATTTGACTGCCAACCCAGCTTCTGTGAGCACCCCACATTCATGTTCTCTGTGTCTGAAAGAGTCAGGCTTACCAATATCTTTTGTGGTGATTAGAGTGGTGAAAGCCAGACATTTTGGAGCACAGGTTCATACTGGTTCTAGTTCATTTTCAACTGCAAACAATAGGCAGAGGAGAGGCCTACTTGGAGTCCATCAGGTTGATCTCCATCTCCTCATCTCTTTTAGTTGGCTCTGGCACCCAAGTGAGGATCAGGAGTGTATCAGGCACAGTCAAGGGTTCAGCGTGAGACCCTGGACTTGACGTGATACAAATCTGCTCATGGCCAGTTTATGGAAGGCCACTTACTGAATGACTGGTTGAGAGACCTCTAGGAGGTATTTTGCCGCAGTGGGGGCAGCTCTGGCTATCCACCTCCAGAGGTTTTTTCTGACAGTACTCCCATCTTTTCTTTCTTTCCTTCACTCACACACTTTTTCAATCAATCACTCACTTATCATTCATTCATTCACTGACTGACCTACTGACTGAGTGGGTGGCTCCCTCAACCACGGGTAGCACTGAAAATGCTTAATGACTAGAGTGCAAGGGGGAAAGTGAACCATGGAGACCTGGAGGACTACAGCTTTCCAGAATGAGTGACTCACAACTGCTTTTCAGCCCCCAGTTGTAAGAGGAAGTAAAGATGTCTACTGCATTACAGCGGATGCAGCTACTCACTGAGCTGTGTCACCCAGCCTCAGGGTTATTTCCACTAATCTCAAATTAACTTAGTAAAGACAAGATCAGCATGTCTCTGAGGGTATTTGTGTTTCCCGGGTTCAATTTACACAAAAGATTCACAGCTCATAAAAAGTGGAAATAGATTAAATTAATGGTGCCATGACCAGCCTTGCACCTTAATGCCAAAGCTCTGCACTGCTCCTCTCCTTTCCTCGTGTACTTGCGCACGCTGATTAATTGGCTGCCAAGGCACCACCAGCACATCTGTTGCCACGGTAGTTAAATGAGTCAATTACCTTGCTAGCACAGAGGAATGAGAGTGGCTTATCTGTATCAGAACAGAGCAGCAGGGCCTGAGAACTGAGGCAATCACAGAACTGCCTGCTTAGATCAGTGTGGAGAGCAGACGTGTCACTTCCTGTTCATTATGATGACGCCCACTTCACAAAAGAGCCACTGTGGACTGAATGCCAGGTTTTTTCTGCACTCCTTCAAGTTTCACTTCAGCCATTAAAAAACTCCTCAGAGCTGAACTCTGAGAAGCAGATTGCTGCCAAAGCTTCCCAAGGTTGCTCTGACACAATCCCTTGCAGCCCCTCAAACATTCAGAGGTGTCAGTGACAAACTGCTGACACCATTCCTTAGAGATATCAAAATGTAAGGACAACCAGATGGTATGATGGGTAACTCCACTTTGAGAAAACTAAGGGTATTCTGGTTTCTATTACTAATGGTGATTAATTCCTCATGGTACTTAAAGTGAACTCACTACTCATTCAATGACTTAATCTCTATCAGACTGGTTTATATATTTGCAAGAAATTTCCCAGTCAGGTTCAAACGTATGGCCCTCTAACTATGCCTCCTGCTCCCTAACCCTAATAATCTTGATGGAGGATCTAGAAAGCATACAGGTACACAGCTCTTGAGGACTGTAATTGCCATCTTAGACAAAGCAAACGAGGGACCAAAATTCTGGCTGCTCAAAAAGCACACTCTCAAAGGACGAGTCTAGTCTTGCCCGGCTCCAACACAAACAGATGAGCCTCACAGTCCAGATCTTCAGAATCCTAACGAAAGAAGAGAGCAGTGTGACTCTGGGCAGGACAATGTTGTCACGAGCACGGGTGGCCTTTGTTATGAGGGCAGCCCTCACCATCACATCCACGCTGTTGTATAAGCCCGCACCAGATGTCCATGATGCTACCCCACCAACGTGTTTCCACATGCTCTCTTTCTTGGGGGGGGGGGGGGGGGGGTATACAGTGCTCTGAGCCGATTTAAGCCACCCCCCACCATCTCTCCATAGACCATTTCCTCCCTCTGATGGGATAAGCGGGCCAGCTGCCCTGGTCTGTCTGAGATGAGGAAGCACTTAATAATGGGGTCACTTACGCCGCATGCCCACTGACCTGGAACCTCAGTGTCATGAGCTGGAGCCAAAGGCAGCTGATTTAGAAGAGCAGTGCTGCTTGTCCATTGCATTGCTCACAACCAGAACTGTAGCACATGGTAGCACAAAGAATGCTACAATCTGCCCAGATCAAGATAACTGCCTGGCCTTTGTCTGCAAACCAAAGCTGAGGTCTTCTTGGGGAAAAAAGATCAACTCTGTATTAATTATATCTATCTTGGGTTGTTCGCTGTGATCAGTGATGGCAGTGTGCTCCTTTCTCCCTTCAATATTAATCTCATTGAGTTTCAGCACTGACTGAGGACTTTAGTTTCATGATTTCCTCAGTATACCACTTCGATAGCTCACTTTTAATTCAGCCAGCACCAGTAACACTAGTGGACAGACCTTATAGGAGTCAACACAATCAAAGATCATCAGGAACTATTCCAAACTTAGTGAGCCAGCCTGGTTTCAACTCTACCTTGTGAGCAGAGTAAGAGAAGTGACCTGCTGAACAATTTACAAAATTCCAAACAGCTTGGGAGACTGGCTGTATGGAAGACTCATAAGCAGAGAGGTCCCACACAGAGAGCAGCAATGGTAAGCATACACCAAATCAATGGCTCTGCAACCAGATCCTATCGGCTTTGAAGTCATGAATCAGTTTTGTGGAATTCTAAATCTGTACCATCTCAGGGAGGTGGTCTGATGTCTATTTCTATAGAAGTTTTACACTTCATGAAGGCCACTGTTTGCTAGCAGTAAAATAACACTGAGATGTGAAGACTGTTTTTCGTGACCAATCATCCAGTCAAGGGCTCTGTTGTATGACATGCAGTCATGTAAGTACTATCTGAATATCTGGCTAAAATCCATGGTTTTAGCAGGGAAAAAAAATCACAACAAAACCAACTGCAAGACAACTATATAAAAACTGAGCTGCACTCTACAATAGTTACCTATATGGACTTTCCAGTGAAAAAAAGCATATGTGACAAAAAGCACCAGACACAACTTAAAACTAGTTATATCAAGTAAACAGGAAAAAAAACAACATAGTTTAGCTAGACAGATTTACAGTAAGTTTTCCTTTGCAATGCCATTAGTGAAGGACTCTGAAATGTAACATCAATGCAGAGGAGAAAACTGACCAGACAGCAGTGCTAAAGAATTCAGCAAGAGAACAGAAACAGAAAAAACAATCCTGTATCAGCAGGGAAATGAACTTGAGAGTGAGGAGCAAAAAACCGTCTAGGTGAGCAACGCGGAGTGTTTACCTGTTCCTTCACTCGCCTCACCAGACAGGAACTGCTGGAAATGCTTGGGCTAGGATTCAATCAAGACATAAGGAAAAGTACCATTCAATCAAACCCTTCCCCAATAATCCACTGTCGTGTCTGAACGAAGAGACTTCCATGAGCTACAGAGAATTATGGAGCAAGAAGCAACATCTCGCAGCTAATGAGGACAAATTTTCACTGAGCTTTCAACACTGTAGATGGTGTCCCACTAGACATGCTATCATTGAAACATTTCTGTCCCTTTGAACTTTAAAGAGCTGTTTGGGTTGGAATTTTATTAAATGCTTAGAGGTGTGTTGTTCAGAGTGTGTGTGTGTGTGTGTGTGTGTGTGTGTGTGTGTGTGTGTGTGTGCGTGTGGAGGGGGGGGGGGGGGGGGTGTCTTCTCAGCGCCACATTTTACAAAGTGATATGAAGTTATGAATCACTGTGAAAAATTGAGCCTACATCAAAACAACCTTCTATGAACTATCTGAATACATTATAACAACATGAAAAATAAAAGATTAAAAAAAAACCTTCGTGAACAAATAAAATTAAAATTGAACAGCTCTCAATCTGTAACTTGTTAGCAATAACAATAACACTACTGTGTTCACTTTCACGAGTTCACATTAAAAAATGTGACATAAACAAATGCTAAGTTCAATCGTTCTACTAACATTGTTAAAAGACAATGGTTTGCCTTGCAGTAGGCATGAGTAAAAACGACAGCCGGCTGATTTGTTCTCAAGTTTGAAAACAGTTGAACTCTCTAACACTGAAGGACATTCATGGTTTGAAGCTGTTTGTAGTGACTGCAGTGGGTACAGCCTGGGAACACTGTGCACGCTTAAGGGTTGCCCTGAAAAACTGCATTGCACAACATGTGCACAACCTGATGAAGAGTGACAGGCGCACTGACTGGATGCTGGCCTTGTACGCAAATAAGATAACTTTTCTGGAGTACCGGGTTAAAAAGAAAGGAAAAAAGAAAGAATATTTCCTGGTGAAATAAGCCTGACATTAGCATCACCACATGCACGAGCTAGGCACAGATGCCAAGGCGGTCCTTTTGTAATGCCAGACACTGCACCCTTACTCACAATGCCGTTCACTGTGACAGCGCCAGCCTCGGCCCACGGCATTGGCATGCATCGGGTGTGAGAGAAACAAGCCCACTGCACACCCACCGACAGAAATCAAACCAATTATCTGACCGAATTTAAATACACCAAATTTATCCCTTGTTCCTCACACTGTCTGGGCCCAAAAGGAAAAAAAGGTGGGCTAGGCTTTGTTATCCCCACATTCCCTGCTGTTCAAACTCCTCACTTCATTTCACTGAAAATCACACACGTTTGGGTAACACTCTACATAAATATGTATTTTCCCTGTTCTATATATAGTAAAATCTATTTTCAAATCACCGTCTGAGTTAGCTAAAAATGGAGGTGAGGCTCAGTAAAACACCATTGTGTTTCTGTAGTGGTTCCTGCATTTGTTGTCTCAAAATGGGGAATGACAACTACACAAGCGGGACAACATTACGTAGTAAACAACTTTCAATCGCTGTTTGTTTGCATAATTGTCAGAATGATACAATGATACAGTGGAGACCCCAGTGGAGCATTGCCATTCTCCTGGATCTTAAGTAAAGCTTTCAGCTTAAACAGGAGCCAAAGGTTGGAGGTTGTTAACAGCATTTCCTCATTGCATCTGGTAGATCACTTTTGTCAGTACCAGAACAAACAAGCAAACTCATTAATAAGTGAAGGATGCTGAGTTGCATTTTCTGAAGGGATGATCCTTCCAGCAAGACAATGCTGGGTCATGCTTGCATGGGAACGTGCTTGCAGCTCAATCAGGCACATGACAGCAACAATTAAAGAATTTTACCAGGGAATTGCAACCTCTGACCTTTCACTCCAGAGAACAAGTCACAAGGTATGTGCGTCACTGGTCAATGTAAAATACAAATCAAACTTGATCAAAATATACATGACAGCTAGAACCGCTCCAGTGATATTCATCTGACATTATGAGGAGTATTGACGTTGGATGTTGATGCTGAATTTTGGTATGTATAAGATTCCTCCAACATACTGAGATAACATTGGCAATTTGTACCTACTCCTTCATTACATCTGGGTATTTTCAGTGAACAATACAAAATAAAATTAAATATTTCTGTAGACTTCATTTCTGCAGCTTCATCATTTTATAGCAATATCTAGGACACATCAATTTCTGAAATATGGTGTGCAAAGCTAAAAGAAGGAAAGATAATATTCCTTGGTTAACTTAATGGCATTTACAGAAAGACTGGACAGGTAAGATTATCATTCCAGTACAAATCAGTGCAGTAGGTGCAGTAAATAACTGATATATGAACCAATAAACTGTTGGGTGTTCTGCCAGTCAAACATTAGACTTACACACCAGCTTAGCCCACAGTTTAAGTGGGTGCCAGTGTGGGAAGAAGCAAGAATTATTGAACTTGAATGTGATTATATAACATGTACTGTACATTTACACAGTAGAACTCTTGCACACACATCTGTGGTTACACTATCATGGTGCAGTTAGAGGCATTTCAGGTTTATCAATGCTTGTCGATTGTTAAAAAGTGTCCTGATGAGTCAAGTCAGCTGTTTTCACTGTTCAAGGAGGTTATACACAAAGGATGTATTAACGTACCCGGCAAGTAGTGGCCACAGTAATTAGTCTCAATCACAAAACATTACAAGTACCCCTGCACTATTTTACCATGACTAAGTTATAGTGCTGTGAAGGAAAACAATTGGCCTGATGAGTTTGTTTGGGGAAAAAAACAGCTGAGTTTATCAGATCTCTTTGGCAACCGTGTCAAAGCTGACGCAGTTGAAAAGTGATTTTGTAAGTTGTCTCTCGCAGTGTAGGTATTTCTGAACCCTCTAATCACATAATGAGCTAGCCACAGACTGGGACAGCTTCTCTTTTTATGAGCTAAATGAGCCAGACCAATGAGAGGCCTGTGTTAAACCTACACCCCAATTCTCTCAAATGCCATCTGCAGCTATCTGTGAATGGAAGCATCTGACTTAGGATGATCAGAATTCTGCTAACTTTCAGATCATGCCTGGCTTATCTTAGAATCACTCAAGGGGTTCTAAGCTTGACAGCACTCTCTGTGACATCGACTCACAGAGTCAATTATAGCTCAGAACAGCCTTGTTGCTTTTTAATAAAAACACAAGTCACAAGAACAGAGACAAATGATCTCTCTGTTACAAACTTCCTATCAACTGACCCAGCAAAAGCAGATATTCAAGAGACTGGCTGTTAGTGATCTTTATACACAAAATCATTTCATCTCTGCTGTGTGTCCCCGTGAAACACACGCGGCCAGTGCTGCCACGCGCCACCCCCCTGGGCACCCATATCGGGACTTACCTTGATTGGCCCAGTGCTGAAGCGGATCTTGCGACTGGGTGGCGGCTCCTCCTCAGCAGGCAGTCCTGGAATCTCTGTGCAGCTTGACTCAGGCTCATAGGCCTCTTCTTCTTCCTCCTCTTCATCCAGCTGGCTCCCGCCAGAGTCCTCCCCAATGCCGCTGTACGCACTGATATCCACCAGGTCGGCCTCTGAGTAATCCTCCTTGCGGGACTCCTCTCCTCCATCCTCCCCATGAAGGGACCCCTCAGGCTCATCCCCCTGGTCACTGTCCCCCCACTTTCGCCCCTCTGGGGCCAATGGCCCTGTTTCTGTGGCCCCCTTCTGCACAGCTGCATCACCATTCTCCAGTGAGGCGTGAACCTCAGCCTGCACAAGCCTGCTCCCAGCGTCTGATCCACCAGAGTCTTCTTGCTCCCCCACTTTAGGTTCTCTTTCAGTTAGATCCATGGCACCAGAGTCCACGGCCTCCTTCTCTCTGTCACTCACTGACTCAGGCTTAGTCTTACTCAGCTCCCCAGAGGTGGCCTGAAAGCCCTGTTTCATTCCTTCAGAGCCGGAAGCCTCCTCATTTTGGAGGCCTGCTTTTCCCCTGGGGCTCCTGGGAGACCCCTCGCGGCCCTTTTGATGGCCATTCTCATCCTGGCCACCCTGCAAGAAGGTGCGTGCCCTCTTGGAGACGACTTTGGAGCCAAGAGCACTCGCTCTCCCAGGTGGGGGGCTGGCACCCCCCATGGGCAGCGGAGAGCCGGAGGAGCGCCGGTGCAGGTTGTTGCGCAGGTCAGCCTTCTCGAATACAGCGCTAAGCTGGCTAACGGTGGGCGAGACAGCCTCCCCGGCAGCGCCCCCTGGGTCCAGGCTGTCAAGGGACTCAGTGCTGCCATTGAAGCGCACTACAACATCCAGCCGGCCATCCTGGAAGCCCGCAGCCCGCTCCTTCTTCAGCAGAATGCGGTTGGTGGCTGCCTGCTTTTCCTGCAGGTGCCGCTGCTCAAAGATCTTGCGCGTCTCCTGCAGCTTGGAGAAGCCAGAGGAGCCCCGTGGTTGCCCGCTGTCTGCCTTGGGGTCGAAGCGGCTAACACGCTCCGACACACTAGAGCCCAGCTTGAGCAGCGCACTGTGGTCCACGTTCTCATTCAGGCTGCTTGCCCTGGGGAGGGACAGGCGCACCGACCGGTCGCTGGCCTTTGTCGGGTCCTCTCCCTCTCCAGGCACAGTGGAGCCCATCTGCATGAACATATTCTTGATGCGGTGCACGTTTGAGCCATACCTGCGCCCGCGAGAGGAGGGCTTCGTCTTGCCGTCCTGCCCATCCCCGTTAGCAGCATTGTTCAGTGTGTCCTTCGTCTGTTTGAGTGCCTGGATCCCCGCCTCATACGCATTCCGGTGAGGGGACGGGCTCCTCAGCGTGGAGCTGGAGCTGGTGTTAGCGCTGGCAGAGGACGGCGACTCGGTCTTCATCATGGTTAATCAAGCGTCGCCGAGGCAGGGCTGTAACAGCATTGCTCCCCTTTTCCCCAGTGACAGCAACAGCAGATCGGTCAGATCCACCAACGGTAGCAGTCAGCAGGAAACAGAAAGAAACACGCACACAAAATTAGGTGACAGGAGGAGGAGAGGCTTTTGTATTTATGATTTCAAGCCGAACAGTTAAATAACGTGAAAAGGCAGCGGGGAAAACGGGTGTTTCGCTCATCTGCTACAAATGCAGCAAACCGGGGAGAAGGATGTGGAAAATTATTGTGACTTCAAACAAAAAACATTGACCGAAACGTTAAGCGAATAACGGATTAGAGCAGCAGTGATCCCTGGATTTTCCACTCGCGACGGATTGCTTGTGCTTAATCCCTCTTTCATTACATCATTTTGATCTCTTGAATTTTTTCAAATGCCTTATTGCAGAGTACTGGTCCTCCCGCAACAGCAAAACCTGCTGCAAAGAGGAAGGCCGCCGCTGGGTCTTAGCGTTAGCCTATTTACTATTTCCTGGCTCTGCATTATTCTGAATCCTAAAATCTCCTTTGTGCGATATTTTATGATCAGAGAAAAAAGTCCTAGACTTCAATCAGTGACATAAATCCCTGCGCGTTATGCTGTTAAACAGAATTTATTTTCACGAATCTCCAGTTCCACTTGACGTTACATATTTCCATCTACCACCAGCAACTAGTACGGTTATCTGTGGAATAACATCCGTTCAATGTAAATCTATTAATACAAACAATAGGTGCTGGATACTCATTTTGAAAATGAATTCAAATAAAATAATTCTGCTTTTAAATCAAATACATCGTATTTACGCACATTATATCAACATTTAGTTTCCTGGATCTCCCTATTTGTCAGCATTTGTTTCATTTCAGTTATTTTGTTTGTGTTCGTATCAGAAATGCAGACATTGTAAGATCATGGATTTTCTGTAAATCGTGCTTTATCGCTTTGCAGCCTGTTTTGAAATGCAGTTGTATTTATTTCACAAACTGTTATTCTGCGCCATATCTTTAAAAGTAGCCCATGAGCACAATGTTCGCTGTCAATTCATAATATATCTTCATTTCTTTAAGCATAACACGGATCATCTTTCATGGAAGTATACAATAGCTGTCACATTGATCAATACATCATCGCGTATGATCGTTAATCTTAATCTCAGCATCAGTTAATCATTATTATCCAGTTGTTGGAATTGTTGAAGGGAAATGTTTTGCAAGAGTCGTTATATTTTAACTCTCTCTGGATAAAATATAAATCTGAGAATCCCGGCAAATTTCTGTTTTAACAAGACATGGTGATTACCGCGACAAACATAAAGCCTCCCCGTTTCACTAAATTGACTAAAACAAAAATGTTTTTTTTTCAATGCCCGATGTGCGGTTTAACCAGAGGTGAACAAAGGCATTAGGACCCTGCGGAAGCTGAGGGCCTAAACCGTCTCGCCTACTGATGCCTTGAGTTTGCTACGTTGCTTCCTACATCTTGAGCTCTTCATGATAGTAGTTCCTTTCACATCAAGAATCAAAACAGAGGAGGTAATGAAATAAATAATCCGTACATTGCACCATGGGTGGGTCTGCGTGCGTCGATCTTTGACAGTACCTTTTTCCAGCGTTAAAGGGTCGCTAATTCAGGGTCCGTCCGTTGGTTGCCTCATTGTGTCCACGCTGTTTTCGGTCTTTGATTCCCCACGATCTCCCAGCGATACCGCCTGCCCTCTCTTTCTCCACCTCTCGCTCTTCCCTCTCCCCTCCTCTCTCTCTCGCTCTTTCTCTCTCTGCCTCACCGCGAACATATGGCATCACAGCTACCATTAACCCTTGCAGAAATACAGGCAGTAGGACACTTTAAGGTTTTGGGACATGTTTGTCGTTGGCGAGGTGTATTCATTTGAAAAAATACCTATAATATCATGGTGTAATGAACTAAGGCTTATTTCCTGTTACTGTATTTTAAGATAATGCCATAATTTAGTATTTATTAAATATTGTATGGTGTTACTGATATTTTAATACCCGTATTTTTCAGTACGAAACACCAGATAATTATTTTAAAACACAATTTCTTTCTTTTTAAGATTCTGAAGTTGACTTTGTTATTCTTAGGAAACAGTTGCACCGACTGTATGGTTTTCTAAAGAATTTAATCCAGCCTTGGCAGTCGCTCAAAATTCAACAGCCATTCAGAATGACAAATTCCAATCTTCCGGGATTTGTCCTTGAAAAGTGTAAAATTACAAGATCTTCATATGGGGTGATAACTAATCTGCATTGTATTACTCTATCACAAAACCAGCAATTCTCTTAAAGCGCAAGCCAAAGACTACAGCTGCATCATACACACTGTTCCAATCTCATGCTTTTGTATAATGACTACCACAATTGGTGCTATGTTCAACATTACCAACTCGGTAATTTTGTTACCGGACTAAAATCGGCAATTAAGGTGACTGTGGGCGACATCTGGAGGCCATTCCTTTCAATGACAGTCCATGCTTGACTCATTCACACTGAAATGAACATTTTCGCCTATTGTCAGAAACGAGCTTCGGAAAGAAGTGAATTTCTTTTTGTACTGAGGTATGGCTGCAACAGCTACTGATATGTGTAGAATCTGTAGTACTGCAGCAACACGGCAGATCTTGATCACATCCTCCCTCTTTCTTCTCTCGTGTCATCTAATGTCTCGCAGCTGCGAGACATTGACCTCCTTTCTGGGACCTGGCGTTTAGGAATGCGTTTACGTTTACTGAATCACACCCTGTACATGACTACCAATATCTCTGTCTATTAGACTCCACTTTTTACGCTGAAAGGATAACTTTTTATGAAAGGTTTATGTTGTTCCTCGAAATATGTGCGTGCGCGCATGCATGGATGTGTCTGCGGGTGTTGCAGTGTGCATGCGCATATATTTTCATTCGCGCTTATGAAAATCATGACCTTTTTACTCTGTCTCTTAAGTCTATATCATCATGGACATCACTGCCAATATACATCAATATAATTGACTGAACTGAAGACGTCTCCACAGTTCAAGGAACAACAACAGCGATGCGATCTGTATAGTTATTTTATTTTGATAACAACGCCAGATGGTGTATAATTATCATTTCCCAAAGAGCTTCCGAAAACACCAAAGTCAGAAAGACAAAGGGCTCATTATATCCATCTATTACTCTGCTGGGCTGAAGAGGTTTCATATTGCCCTATCTGAACCACCTGCTATCTCACGAACATCTGGTCCCTCAACTCCTCCTGCCAGTCACACTCTTGGTGGTGTGTGATTAACAAGTACAAAGCAGCAGCTAGTGACCTATGTCATGCACACATGCTTTAGGCACACAAACCCAGTGACTGGTAAAATGGATGTAAGCACAAGAATCTGGAGTGTGAATTATCACAATCTGTATTTTTATTTAAAAGGAAGCTGCATGTTTTTCTAACATTACCCAACAGTTGGTTTACCTAACAGTGAACCTCTGATGTTCTAAGTGAATTAAGTTTCTACAAAAAATGTCCTATAGTCTTATTTGGACATACTGTACTAATAAACACCCAAGTCAATGACTTTTACAAGACAGATTTATAAATGTTTTGGGTCTCCAACCAATTGCCTTATTAAATTATTTTATCATAGAATTACCAGGGGTGTCATTTAGATGTCATCATAATGGTAAAAACTCCGCTTTCCACTGATGTTTTGAATAGAAAATTACACATAGACCTTGTTGGTACTTTCACAACCTCTGCACAAGCTTGAGCGGGATTTCTGAGGCACAAAGAATGCAATTGTCCATATGCTTGCATGCTGCCAGGGGCTATTTATACACTACAAATCCCACAGTTCACCACAAGAGAGTGAACACTGATTGGAGGAAAGGTGCATCTCTCACTGAGATCATCTGAACAGCTCATAGGTGCCTCATGAGTCGCTAGAGAGATGAGCACTATGGCCAGGGGACCATGACCGATGTAAATACTCTACACTAGTGGAATGGAGCCCATTATCTTCCGCAGCTGTGGACTCCAGGTCATTGCCAGCTAATTACACAACCAAGACTCAATTTTTTTTGATGTTCTGGACTGTAAGGTTCAGCCTGCACTCAGCAACTTTGAGCTACTCAGGAGCCCTTGAACAAAATGTTTTTTGAAGGAAAGATGGGTTAAAGGATGATTAAATGCAATCATAATTTTGTTCTAAGCTTTTTCAATAAACACTTCAACTGGAATTCTATCTATCTTCTCTTAGGAAGGACAGCTATATCATTAATACAAATCTTTGAAGGGGGACTGATCAACATTTACTACACTAATAAAAGGATAACAGATGTGGACACACACACACACACACACACACACATCCCATGTGGAAGTTATGGAATGTGAACATCAAAAATAGCCCTCCTAATCTACTTCTGGCCAGAATCCCCCACCCTTCCTCTCCTCATGCTCCTGTCAATCACAGAGCTTAAAAAACAACATGGCTGACAAGGGGAGTTGCAGCTTCTTTCTAACAGGCAAGTTTTTAAAATTCCTTTCAAGACAGAATAGATCAGAATCAGAATATTACATTTGTTTGACAAAACTGATGCTTTCATCTGTCTGTTCTTTTACAAGGCTACATATCTGATACAGAAACTGTATCTTGAAGATTAACATGTAACATGAAGATTGAGGGAGGGAAAAGGTTGTTGAGATTTCTTGCAATCCTGTGAGACTTTGTGACTGATTAAATATGTGGGTTTTAGGGATGCAACAGTACACGGTTCAATACGCACACGTGAACCGTGGTAATACGATATGCCTTTCATTTTCCTATAATTTCCAAAATTTGCTTATTGCGCTACAGACCAGAGCCATGTAGAGATAATGCTAATAATAATTATTGACCAAAATTATTGTGATTATTATTTTTGCCATAATCTAGCAGCCCTACTAGTCAATCATGCTGTCATTTTTCTGAATGGAAAGTTTTGTTTGTCTGTAGGCTAAATAAAGAGTTCATTGTTTAAAGGCTGATGTGTTTTTATTTTTTTCTTAAATATAAAGATACCGAAACCGTGCCGTTACTGTGACCCAAAACCACGATACATTTCGAACCGTGGGCCCACTGTACCGTTACATCCCTAGTGGGTTTTTTGATTAAATGAACTGAACTGATATGAAGCAAATGCTAAAACACAGAACACATTCCAGTAATTTGTTGAATTTATAGGAACATTTGTTTTGTCCCTGCTTTCTTGAATATGTGTCCATGTTTTCTTACCACAAACAAGGCAGAAATTTAAGAGCAATAGGTGCATTAGAAAGCCTGGACCTCTGGGGCAGACTGCATGTCTTTTAGAAGTGCTTGATTAATATGGTAATAAACTCGTTCAGCTGTCCCCTAGCTAAATTCTCTACTTGAAGAATTCTCAAAGTTTCTGTAACATTTCAGAAACATTGATAACATGTTACATGGGTGGCTGGATCAAATTAGTGTTTAAATTTGTGTTGAAGTGAAGTGTTGAAAATTCCAGATAGCATATATGCTTGCACAGATATCTCAACTGCATCTTATTCAAAACTCAAATCTAGATACTTGCTTCAGACTTGATTGACGTACATGGGTTGTAGTGTTGATTCTGAAATGTCAGATAATGAATGACCCTGAATTTTGCATCCCTCTCCTTCACAGTGTATGTGGCTGTTTTCCTGATGGTCCATGCAGACATCAAGATAAATACCCAGGTGGGCCAGCTGTTTGTGTATGAGCTGCAGAGAGAGATGTTCGAGAATGAATTCTTACCCTTCCTGAAACTCTACGGTATGACCACAAAGAAAATTTTCTTCCATAGAAAATGTTTGGACAGCACTGACAAAGGTGTATGTTACCATGGAATGTCAGGAACATTAGACACTTATTACCAGTGTTATACCATAATTTGGTCTAACTTGGTTCAAGGTACCCAAGAGGGGACAGGGTAAGGAGTAGAGCTAAAGTGGGCAGGGAGAATGGAAGCACTTATGAGGTTCGTTATCCAGTGGAAGATGTGGGATGGGGGGCAGTTAACAAGTTTCATCAAAACATTGGCTGATGATGGTGGATGTTCTCTAGGGACCAAAGCAAGAAACTAGAAGGAAACAATAAAACAATTACAACACACTGGGGTGACTATACTCTGTTGGTGGGTTGCAGAACAAACAAATAGAAAACAACTAGGCCAACTCAGAATTGTCTTACAATTGTAAAGACCTATACTTGCATCCGTTAAAATGAGAAGATTACTTATTGATAGCAACAAAGACACCTTTTACCAAATTTTATCCTGGAAGTTATTCCTGCAGCTCAGTGTGTGTTGGTGTAGACTCTGCAATCCTTGAAATGCTACTTTCCTTTGACCATGTGCATTTGCTGTGGGAATGCAGGCCAAGTGTTTGATGATCCGATGGCATTCAAGTGCAATAAGCAGTCCTTCCCTGACCTGCCCCGCTGGCTGCGCTTCACCCAGAGGCATCTGTTTGATAATGGATTCCTGTATGGCACCCCACTTGAAGAGGACCAAGGCAAGAATGTCATTGAGGTACTTGCTCTGCAGGCTGCACTGGATCAAGGTGCCAGAAATTAAATAAAACTATTGGATTTTATTAATATTATTAGTAAAAAAAAATATTACAACTATTTATACTACTTCTACTAATAATAATATAACACAGTTGTCTCAAGCCAGAAGCAAAAAGCTCAAAACACCACCTCTCCTTAGAGTTACCACAGTCTCCAGGGCAGGTGTTTAACTTGAGGTGTTGGTGTGATGCTGCTTTGGCATGTCCCAAATAGAATTCCAAACAAAATCTCAAAATCTCTATATTACAGTATACATTAGAAAAATGAAATTACATTACATTATTGTCATTTAGCAGACACTCTTATCCAGAGCAGCTTACATAGATTACAATTTTATCGATTTGTACTGCTGGATATTTACTGAGGTAAGTCTGGGTTGGGTACCTTGAGCAAGGGTATAGCAGCAGTGTCCCAGTGGGGAACTGAAAAACCTTGCAGTTACAAGCCTTGTTGTTGCATTGAAAAGTTACTGAAGATGAGGGTCCAGCTGATGGCAATTGATTGGAAATCTTTTTTTTTCCTCTCTGACAGATCACAGTAATCAATAAACACAACTATGACACCTTCAGGGAGAGGATGGTGATAACAGTGGAAACACCAGGTAGATAACCTGGTTTTGTGATTCAGGATTTGCTTTATACAAGCTGAGTCTGTAGTGGAACTGCAATGGCATTTGCTTTTGCCTTGTTTTTACAGGGAAGAGGATGCCCTATCAAGCTGAATTTTACCTCCCACATAGGGAGATTGAGAAGGTGCTGCCCTCTACAGTACAGGAAGACATAAAGCGGGACATCCAGAGGATGTGGGGGACCGACCGTCTGGACATTGTCAACATCACCTCTGCACTGGACAGGGGTGGACGTGTGCCTCTCCCACTGAAGGGACATTATGAGGGGTAAATTATCAGCCTCAGCACCAAAACCAAGAAACATCTGATTTTCTGTTTGCTTCACTAAGGGGAACTACTATAATTATGATTAGTGTGGAATTGTATTGTAATTACTATTATCAACAAGTAGAACATATATACATTTGGTCAATAGAGAATATAGATAATAGATAATATATAAGAAATATTTTGGTACTGAAACTGAAAAAAATACATGCGTTTAGATATCTTTTGAACATACTTACATTTTTAGACTCGGATCATGTCATTTTCTATATTTTAGTCTTCTGTAATGTTAACCGCCACTAGAGGTCAGTAGAAGATAGAGCTTTTCACCCAGAATTACAACACACACGCACACGCCTACACACACACACACACACACACACACACACACACACACACACACACACACACACACACACACACGCACATACACACACACACACACACACACACACACACACACACGCATGTATAAAAAATGCCCTCACTGGGTAGATGGCACAGGATTTGCATGTCCACAAAAGGCCAAATATCTGCACTGACTTGACAAGATATGGTGCTGAGCGCACACTTAAAACAAATACCAAGTCCTTATACAGACAGATATGGAGAGGTCCTGATAGTAACCCCACTGTCACATGATCTCTCCATTATGGCTCAAATTTGCACTGCCCGTTGTCTCACTCCATCCTGACCTCATGATGGGCTGGCATGTGCCACACTGTGGCTGTCACCAAGATTACATCACAATAGATATGTTTTTGTATCTCCTCTTCACACCGCTGTCAATGGCGAGGGAAAGCCTCTCTTCTCTTCCCACTGGGGCAAATATGCAATATGACAAATATGACATGCTCTGCAGTTTCCAAGCCAACAAATAATGCTACATTAAATTTGTGAATTGCATTTCATAAAAGGAGATGGCCTGATGAACAACCAACAAAATAGAAAACATTTCTCTTTTATTTTATCATTAAAGTTTATAACACTAATTAGTTTCATACTGGTTGAAAAAAGTTGTGATCTTAAGATAACATTACTATTTATGAATAATGACCGTACTCTAACGTGGTGCTGAAGCTTAAACCGCACAAGAATACTGCACTCATATGCTGTTGCAGTGACGTTTTGAGTAGTACTGACACAGATGCATTTCATCTTAACAGCTGAAGTGAGGCTTTTAATTCCTGAGGCTCAATAACAATGCCTTACAACGGGTCTGGGTAGCACATGTACTACTCACTTTTTGTCACATCTCACCTCCTTGCACCAAAGAACTGTGACAGTATCTTACACCCACAATGAGAAGGGCTCAGCATTCAAAAATAAGACTTGCACGTTCTGGGTTGTGTTTGTGACCCATCTGTTTGTGCATTCCAAGGTAAAGACAATGGCATTCATTTGTTTCAGGGTGTACATAAATGAATGTATGTTTGTGTGGTATGTGCTTGTTTATGTGTTTAATATGATATTGTTTAGGGAATTGAACTGGGCCCATTG